>NC_057808.1:387289257-387392153 GCF_018294505.1 Triticum aestivum | reverse complement strand
GGAGCCCGTGGAGGCTGGAGGAGGTCGACGGTAGCCCGTGTAGACTGGAGGAGGTCGACGGTGGAGATGAACAGTATCCCGTGGAGTCCCGTTTTACGGTATGCCACACCCCTCCCGATGAACAGGACCCCCGTTTCGACCGTAGGAGGTCCGTTTCGTCCGTTTTGCGATACGCCACACCCCTCCCGGTCAACAGGACGCCCGTTTCGACTGTAGGAGGTCTGTTTCGTCCGTTTTGCGGTACGCCACACCCCTCCCGATCAACAGGACCCCCGTTTCGACCGTAGGAGGTCCGTTTCCTCCGTTTTGCGGTACGCCACGCCCCTCCCGATCAACAGGACCCCGTTCCGAACATAGGAGGTCCGTTTCCTCTGTTGTACGGTACGCCAGGCCTCGTTTCCATCGCCCGTTTCGTCCAAGCCCTCCCGATGAACACGACCACGCATTCCGTTCCGACCCAGCCGGTTGGCTCCCACGCGTTCCGTTGCCTCCCGATGAACACGACGCATTCCGTTGCCTCCCCATGAACACGACGCATTCCGTTGCCTCCCCATGAACACGACGACGACGCTGTTTCTCTGTTCCGACCCAGCCATGTCAACAAGCCCTCGCCGTACGTATGCGCGAGTAGGCGTTCGAGACCTCGCCCGTATGTACACATACGTGGCCGTATTTTCTTTCTTGCACCCTGGCCGCTGTACGTACGTGTACATGCTACGTGCGTGCGTCTACTACGACACGTGCGCGCCTCTACATCCACCAGTATATATGTACGTACACGTTCGCGACCAGAATGACAACGCTACGTACGCTTCGACCAGGTGGGTCCCGACTGTCAGGCACTTCCTTGCGTGCGAAGATGTAGCTGGTGGGTCCCAGCAGTCAGGGGGGCGAATCGTTTTGTTTTTTTTGCCCGGACGCACTTCCTTGCGTGCGAAGGTGTAGCTGGTGGGTCCCAGCAGTCAGGGGGAAACGTTTTTTTCACGAAATACGGTGGCCCGTCCGGTGGGTCCCCGCTGTCAGGTGGAGGAATAATTATTTTGCGCGTAATAATGAGGCACTTCCTTGCTGCGGCCGTGGACCCAGCTGTCAGCGTCTCCACGCACAGTACTCTTTCGATGGAAGTCGGTCATTGACCACATTGACCACGCCGCGCCGAGAGCACCACGGCGGTGGAGGACGGCGAGGCCTAGGAAGGGGACGACACGGAGGCAGGGAAGACTCGGCAGTTGTTTCCCACGCGGAGGGGAGTACGACTGTACGAGGGTTTACTGGTTCGTCTGCCGTCGCTAGAGAATAACAGCAGGTGTGGGTGAGTAGAGGGTTGGCTAGGCCAGCGATGGGAGTACGGTGGGGCGGTGAGGCCTGCGCGGCAGCATAGCCGGCCGCGGGGAGGAGGGAGCAGGCAGTCCCGCCGGTGCTTGTTTGAGCGGCTGGAGCAGGAAGAGCAGAGATTGAAGAAGCACAACGGTCGTTGGATGGACATCCAACAACCAGTGCTTGTGCGTCAACCTTTTTTTTAGGAAAGCCTCAAATCTGTGGAAAACAGCATACAACCCATCTGCCATTATTTCTAATAATTTACAGCCCATTTGCTAATTCCTAAGGTTTTTTTGGAGCCCATATTCTTTTTGTTAGCATTACAGCCCATATTGTGGCCACGGTTAAAAAATTATACGAAACTTTGCATATTTCGGTGGAGTCCAAACTGTTTTTAAGCCCGAATTTTCGACTCATGTTCAAACTGATTTTAAAAATAAATGTATATCAATATAAAATCCAACAAATTCTCCACGCATAAAAATTAATGTAATTTAAAATCTTGAAATGAAAAAAAAGATATTTGAAACTAATTGTCGATTTGATGTGTTTTAAAAATGTACAACCCATTTCTCATTACTGATGGGCCATTTTCTCGGCCAGCCGAATGAAAGCTCTCCTCATCTTGAAAGATTTGCAGCCCAACAGGCCTAACAAAGCGACTTACTTGGCAAATCACAAAAAAATGGGCTGTGGCCGTGGACCCAGCTGTCAGCCTCTCCACGTACAGTACTCTTCCGATGGAAGTCGTTCCTTGACCACGTTGACCACGCCGCGCGGAGAGCACCACGGCGGTGGACGACGGCGAGGCCTAGGAAGGGGACGACGCGGAGCCGGGGAAGACGCGGTACTGGAAGCCCGCGCGGAGAGGAGTACGAGGGTTCACTGGTTCGGCTGCGGTGTGAGGCTGCCGTCGCCGCAGGGCCTGGCCAGCGGTGGGAATAGTAGGGGGCGGTGAGGCCTCTGCGGCAGCACAGCCAGCCACGGGAGGCAGGAGCATGCGGCACGACCGGCGCTGCTTTGGGCGGCTGGAGCAAGAAGACCAGAGGTTGATGAAGAACTACGGCCGTTGGATGGACATCGTACGGTCACTGGAGCTAGAATCGTTCATATTGACTAAGTTGACAAAGCCCTTCGTCCCCGTCAACTTAGTAGGCCCACAAGTCAGCCTCCCACCAAGGTGGGTCCCAGCTAGCCAGGCGAGTATTCATTTTTTTTGTTGCGTAATAAGGAGGTACTTCCGGTGGGTCCGAGCTGACAGCGGGGGGAACGTTTTTTTTCGCGAAAACGGTGGCCCGTCCGGTGGGTCCCAGCAGTCAGGGGGAAACGATTTTTTTCGCAAAATACTGGTGGCACGTCCGGTGGGTCCCCGCTGTTAGGTGGAGGAATAATTATTTTGCGCGTAATAAGGAGGCACTTCCTTGCGGCCGCCGTGGACCCAGCTGTCAGCCTCTCCACGTACAGTACTCTTCCGATGGAAGTCGGTCGTTGACCACGTTGACCACGCCGCGCCGAGAGCACCAGGGCGGTGGACGACGGCGAGGCCTAGGAAGGGGACGACGCGGAGCCGGGGAAGACGCAGTAGTGGAAGCCCGCGCGGAGAGGAGTACGAGGGTTCACTGGTTCGCTGCGGTGTGAGGCTGCCGTCGCCGCAGAATAACAGGGGGTGTGGGTGAGTGGAGGGATGGCCTGGCCAGCGGTGGGAGTAGTATGCGGGCGGTGAGGCCTCCGCGGCAGCACAGCTGGCCACGGGAGGCAGGAGAAGGCGGCACGACCGGCGCTGCTTTGGGCGGCTGGACCAAGAAGACCAGAGGTTGAAGAAGCACTACGGTCGTTGGATGGACATCGTACGGTCACTGAAGCTAGAATCGTTTAGATTGACTAAGTTGACAAAGCCCTTGGGACGCTCCAACTTAGTAGGCCGACAGGTCAGCCTCCGAAACGGTGCGCCCCAGATGTCAGGGGGAGGAATCATTTTTTGGGTGGCCGAAGCTAAGAATATCCGAGATTGAAGAAGAAGCACGACATCCGTTGGATAGACATCCAACGGCCACTGCTGCTAGAACCGTGTGTTGACTATAATAAGTTGACAAAGCCTTGAATTCAAAGTGTGTGGCAGAGAACTTATAGCCCATTTGCGTTTTGTAAGAATGTACAGCCCATTTTTGAATTCTAATGGAATTTACAACAGCCCATTTACAGTTTGTTAAAAGTACAGCCCATTTTCTAGCTAGGAAAACATTAATAATTTCAACCAACCGTTGAAGACAGAAATCAATAAAATTTCCCACATTTTGATGAGATCCGAAATATTTTTATCCCGAACTTTCTAGTCAGATTAAATATAAATTTGTATTACGTAAAAATCCAACGAAACATTGCGCGCGCAACAATGAAAATTTAAGATTTTCAAAATCCATAAATAATATTTTATAAACTAATTTCATGTTTGGTGCATTTTTTTATAGTTACTGCCCAGTTTTTATAATTACATCCCATTTATTATTTTTTAAAGCCCATTTTCCTGTTAAGCCTAATGCATCCCTCCTAGGAAAGATTTGTAGCCCAGCGGGGCAGAGAATAACAAGTTGACCTTGCCTGGGTATTCCTCAAAAAGACGTATAGCTGAGCTAGCCATTTTCATCTTGAAAAAATTAGTATCTGGGCTGGATATCTGGCCTGGGCTAGACGGGCCACAGCCCGCCCAGTTAATACCCTGCTCTCCTATGAACAACAACGAAATCATCGCCAAGAGAAACTCTGCAGTGCTCACGCCTCAACAACACAAATACTGCTCGAGCTGCTTGGTCCCAGCTGTCGACCGCACCTTGTGCAATTCTCTCGTTTATATTGACTACATAGGTTGACAATGGTGTGGGACCGTGATGTCAGGAAACCAGGAGAAAGCAAAAAAAATATAGTTGTACATAATAAGGAGGCACTTGCGTACGTACGGCTATGGCCCTAGTGGGTCCCTAGTGTCATCCAGTCAAAATAAAGTCATCTCCTGAATCCTCATGTTCGTTGACGATGTTAACAATGCTCGGCGCCACGGCGAGCGCAACAACTCGAAGGACAACGGAGAGGGCCTCGCGGGCCCTACGGATGGTTTTATACAGCGCCCGCTGCTCATTCAGGAAGCCAGGATCATCGGACACCTATGAGCACCTTCGAGAAACTGAGACGGCATGAAACGGTAAGGCCGCGCTTGGGAACTCTGGTTTATTTCAAACCTGTATTAACATACAAGTGTAATTTACTCGTCATCGGAAACAACGCGCAAAATACATGCGTAATGAAACCGAGGGCCCGAGGTCTGTAAGTAAAACCGGCGGGTTACGCGTGTAATTTGAGAGACCAATGTATATTTTACTAGCACTGCTATATGGACGACATTACCAGACGATACATGCACGACGTGCGTATCATGCCATCCATGGGCAAGGCTAAAACAGCAGCTAACAGCTGGATTAGCAATCGTCCGAGTGTCGTTCAGCATTTTTATCGTGTGTGAAGTACTTCCGATATTTTACTAGTCGAAATCGACCAACCAAGCGCCTTCGCCCGAGACCATCTGCTTTAATTTACAAGCGTCAGTTTTACAAGCGGTTTTGGTTGGAAAACAACGATCCAATCACAGCCTAATATCATGAGTTGGTTGGAAGATCATATGGTTTCACGTCTAACCTACCCGACTTGTCGTATAGGCTATGAATGAAACATCAGACGATGAACTTCTTAAGCACGGAAACAACAGAAGAGGATGATCTTCTTAATAAGCAAATCACTAGCATCGACATGCAAAACAATACGAAGCATTATTCTCAGGAGGCACGGTGAACAGCTCATGATGCCGCATGCCACAACATTCCAAGCTCAACTTTGCAATCAAACACAAGGCCTGGCATTACATAGACAATATTCAGAACAAACTCTTAACACAAGAATAACTCAGCAGAGTAACTATTTACTTCCAAACTGAACACATGAATAGGAAAAAACACTCGATGCTGCTCACAGCAAGGGCGTCCCACTCAAAAATATCAAATGCATGTCTTTTGGCTAACATCAATGAGCAAATTTTGACAAGGTTTCCAATTCCAATATATTAAACTAACGTCTTCTTGCTAACATCAATGATTAAACTTTGACAAGCTTTTCCCATTCAAAATATGTAATGCCTATGATCGTGGAGTCCTATCGTAGCTTCTTGTACTTGTTTGGGCACTTTTTTCCCAGGGCACTCCACGTGTTGTTAAATTGCCAATGGTCTCTGCAGACTAGTCATGTCACCGGTGTCTAATAATACTCTGTAAAGCTTCTCGGTCATTTCTTCTGTAATGTAGCGCAAACAGTGACTGCTTCTTTCTGCAAAGTGGAACGACCAACTGGACCCAGTAATGCAGCAGTTTGCCTTGGACACATTGGCTCCTTTTGTGCAGTTCAACTAAAATCAAAGTCGGAATAAAACCGAGCTTTAATTTTGATATCCCTGTAAGCAACAATAGGTATAAGGGAAATAATTACTGAGAAATAACGGTTGATGACTTGTACTCCCAGAAGAAAAGCATCTACTGATCTACTTTATCTTAATGGGAAACAAAGCAGGAGAGTAGCAATTCTCCATCAGTGTGATTCATTCATATTGACTGAGACATTATCTTAACAATGCCTTGTTTCAACATGTATAAAGAACGACAAAGCAGAAAAGTACCATTCCTAAAACAATGCAACTGATTCATTTTAACAGAGACATTATCTTAACAATACCTTGGTTAAACATGTAGAAAGAACTACAAAGCAGGATAGTACCATTCCTAACAAGTGTTGCAGTTTTGAACTAAGATTCAGTAGTTAATTAATTCTGAGAGTGGCATTGCTTAATTTTACCAGTGGCATTAGATTAACGAAAAGCATAAACAGTTCCAGGGGAGAGTGGGCGCAACAACAGTATGTGCTTCCATCTACTTATAAAGGGGGTGATGCAGAGTTTGTTGTAACAAAGCAACAAGCATCATGTCTGGGTTGGTCCCATTTTTGTTCACTACTTAATAGGAAAAGACAGCAATACAATAGCTTCAATTCAACATTTATTTAAAACAGTACCAATACAAGTAGCACAACATCTCAAAGCACACTGCACAATCATGTGGATGAAGGCCTGTACTGACCTTTCATGAGACCGACAAAGGTAAAATACGAATCTCGATCTCCTTTTGTGCAGTTCCACCAAAATTAAGCAAAGTCACCGGTGTGACATTCAAGTTGAACTGCACAAAACACTCTTAAAACATAAGTGTTTCGAGTAGCGAAGCAAAATGTCGCAATATCAACAAGTTGAATCGATAGCCCTGTTTTAACAGAGGCAAAAAAGGAAACAATTACTTGCCGATAAAGGAGGATGAAACAAACGGTGACAGAAAGAAGCATCTAAGTTATCTTGGATGGAAAACAAAGTAGGACAGTAGCATTTCTAAAACGGTTGCATTGATTCATATTAACAGAGACATTCTCTTGAAGCAACATTCGTTAAAAAATGTAATTTACTTTTAACAGTGGCATTGCTTCAATTTTCCGGCAACATTCTTAGATTAACAACAGCAAAATAGTTGTATGGGACATGCCAGCACCATGTGCGTCCACACGTATAAATGGGTGATGCAGAGTATGTAGCCAAGCAGCATATATGCGCTGGTCCCATATTTGTTCTCTTTGAACCTTCTTCCTATGTGAGGCAGCAAATCTAGTCCTGCACAAACTACCCGACCCCCCAGTTTCTTTCCCTTTTCAACAAAGAGATCGATTCCTTACAGATGTGTGTACTGGGTTACCCCCTTTTTCCCTTTTCGACCTACAAAGCGGCTGGATAGCCAGTCTATACTACTTTCCGCCCCTCCTTTCCTCATTGAACCACATCCTAGATTCTTGCTCCAGCCCACCGCACCCTTCTTTCCTCTTTGAACCAAGACCTAAATTCGACTACAGATCGAAAAAGATCCACATGCAGCTAGAGCAACGACGGTTTCAAAGAAACTTATACCTTAGGGTCGTCGGGATGTGGCAAGGCGTGCGGCGGGAGGCCGGATCTGCCCACACTACATACGGCAGCAAGGAAGAAGGGGTCGGTGGCCTTCCCGCACAGGCGCTGGGTGAAAGAGAACAGCACAGCCGACAGTGGATTGCCTCCCTCGCCGAAGGCGATAGAGTGAACGTTGCACCTCCTCCCCTTCCCGGTGCGATGGGATACGGATGCCTCCTTCACGAGCTGTGAGGGGGGAGAGAGAGACAACAGGCCAACGCAGTCTTGTTTAGATCTGGTGAAGAGAGGGTGAGAGACTGTGAATATAGCAAACCCTAGCAAATGAACACTGAGCCTCCAGCGTGTAACATATATGTAGTGCGGCGAGCGTGTGGAGAGTGCAAACCCTAGCGAGCAAGCAATGAGGCTCCCACTTATATATATACTACTGTAGTACGGACTGAGCTTCGGTGCCTTCACTGCACCTGCTTTTGGCTGCATGATAGGTGAGCCAGCCACATTTTGGGCCCACCTGTCATAAATCCAAAGGCAGGTGCACTAAGTCAATGAAGCTGCGTCCATATAGTACTCTCGTGTATACGACTAATATATAGTGGAGTGGTTTTCTTATTCTCTCCATAACAATCGTTTTAAATTGTGTAAGTACGAAACGAAACTCTTTATTTAATGTACAGTGAAGAAAACGAGTACTACTTCCGATGAACTAACGATCCACGCCCACGCGTCCTGGTCGCACTTCCTGTCCTTCACGTGTGGTACACTACCCTCCCTTAGGTGAACAACCACACATGCGCCAAATTATCGGAAACGTGTGAGAGTGTGTACAAATAAAGAATTTTAATTTCAATTATCGGAAAGGTTTGAGAGTATTACAAAGTTTGACTTCAGTCAAATCTAATATGCGGAGTAAATAAAAATGGAGGGCTACTACGTCCATCCGGGTTTTTAGTCCACACCATTTTTTAAATCAAAGTTAATAGCTGGACAAATAAAATTACAGGGGAGCTGGAGACAAAGTTGTGAGAAGGCTTAGAAATCAATACAAAACTTATGCTCTTAGTACCAACATCGATCCTTCTTCGAGGAAACATTTGGTTCATAGCCAATTGTGTGATAAAATTGCACCAACGTGAAAGACGACTGCGTCTCCAACGCAACCAAGGTGAACTGACGAAGGATATCATCTTTGTTCGTAACAAGCAAAGAGCACTGATGGAAGACAGGTTGTTTTTCATTGAAAATCGATCAGCTTCACCAGCCGACGCAACCATGAGGCGCAACCATGAACATCGATAGGTCATCGTGGTGATGCATCATCCATTTGGCATCAAGTTTGGGTGAGGCACCTATGAAGTTTGACAAATCCTCACTGTGGTCTGTTTCTTCTCAGTAATCAAGCTCGAGGAAGGAAGAACCACGTGGCAGAGGATAGTGAGGCGGAACAACAATGGCCATCCAATTTTTTGCAGTTCCACTAAAATTGAGGAAGACATGCCCGGGTATGGAGACACGCATCGCTGTTTCCAAAAATATAAAAAAGGGTTAGCAACGACTTCTCAATTGTCAGTAAGAATTAATGAAAAGTACACCAACAAACAGAAGCATCATAATTATCTTGATGGGAACTAAACCAGGATACCCGAGAAAAAAAGCATTTCTTCATTTAACCAGTGATAGTACTACCACCATATGGACAATGACCGCACAACCACCATGTACTTTTTGTCGAAACAACATGTATACCTCCAACGAGGCATAAATCAGGACAAATTTTCGAGTGGCATTTCCTCTATAATAGTACTAGTAGGTGATGTTGGACCAGCCGACGAACCCTAGCTACTATGCATGGGGAGCTGGGGAGTAGTCGCATAGAAGAAAACCGGCACGCAGCGACCTGGGGAGCTGGACCAGTACAAGAAGTTATACCTCAGGTGGGTGAGATGTCGTTTAGGCGGGCGGGCGGGATCTGCCCACACGATGGCAGCGAACAAGGGCGCGGAGGATCTTCGTCCGCGCCAGCGCCGGCTTCGAGAGGACGGTGCGCATCGGCTTCCTCCGTCGCCGACGGCGACAACGTCAACGCTGCACCTCCTCACCTCCCGCAGTGGACGGGATTCGGTCGGATCTGTGACCCCTGGTGAGGAGAGAGATAGAGTGGACACTGTCATCTTGTTTTGATATGGAGAGGGTGAGAGAGCGAGACGCGAGAAACTCTATCAAACAAGAGGCTATAATGGAGTAAACAAATCTCTCCATAGCAGTGGTTTTAAATAGAATATGCGCGTTCCTGGAAAAAAGAAACGAAAACTGGCGAACAATTTTTCTAACATACCAAGAAAGAAAACTCAATCAAAAACACGCCCCCGCTTCCAGGTCGCGAGAGTCGTCGCGCACACACACATAGACATAGACATGCATATCCATGTTTACGTAAAATTCCATTTCCATCTCCATCTCCATCTCCAATCATATTTGTCCAACTGGCACATTATTTACGTTTTAATTATATACATAGCAATATTAACATACAGCATCTCTTGTTTGCGCACGTCCGAACCGCTGCCACGGCCGGTCCTGACCAACCCGAACCCTCTTCATCACCCGCGCGTGCTTCCCGCCCAAAACGGTCAGTGCCGCATTCATGCCCGGCCAGAGCGGACGCGACCTCTCACTGGCACCGACATTGAAGCGGCGCGCCGGCCGAGAGAGCGTCGCCCGCGCCGCTTCCGGGTGCACGCGGCTGCTCCGCGTTCAAAGGTTGCAATAGCCAGCTACAACATGCATGTAAAAAGTTCTTGGGATTCCGTGCTACAGCTAGTTGTCCTCCCCCAACTTGTCAATCTCTTCCAGTAGTGCTAGTACTCCATGGCGCGATCCATCGACAAGCAGGCGGGAAAGTTATCGTATACTCGGTTTGCGGTGAGTGGCATGTTGAGCGACCGTGTGGGGTCGAGCCGTGGAGGAGGGTGAGACACAAACATGACAGACGTGATTTAAACGTTGGTTTTGCTCGATGGCGCGATCCAACGAAACGAAACGTTGGTTTCTCTCCGTTTCCATTTTTTCTCCGGAAAAACGGAAACTTTCCACTCCATTTTCATTCCTATTCCAAGGTTGCCCCGTTATAGCATTCCATCAAATACAAAGGAAAACTAACACGCATGCTGATGCATCTCAATGATTCACAGATCATAGCCAATATTTACTTCACAACTAAAGAAAAAAGTTGTGAGAGCGTGTACGAAAGAAAAACTACTGATGGGGTCACTACGACTTAAACCCTAAACCCTAAACATGATTTAATTTCCTGGCCAGGTAGAACCTGTCGAAGGAAAGACGGCTGGCACCCTCGGATCATACGATGCTTTTGTGCAGTTCCACTAAAATCGACCTGAGCATCCCTGATGGCAAAGATATTGAAGAAGTGTGATTAGAATAATAGTACTGGCACTAGTTCATGAGACATAAACTCATCACAAGTAGAAGCCGGTAGAAGTAGAGAAAGATCGACATGGAGATGGAGCTACGGCAGTGGAGCAAGCCGGCTCCAAAAGGAAGATGGACTTCCTGCGACGTCGGGCTGTAGCTAGAAGGGCAGTTGGGACGCGACATCGGCCCATACCGCGGTGACCCCCGATTGGGACGCACCGACTGTGGGTTTTCTCCCTCGCTGATGTCGACCACGTCTACGCAGAACATTGTTCCCTTCCCCCAGCTGCGGGATCAGGCCCGTCGTTCTATGCTTGTGAAGAGAGCAACCTAAGCAAGCAGGCTTGTAGCTTAGGCTCCTACTAGTGTATATATAGTGGTTTTCTTTTTCTCTCCATATCAACCATTTTATATTGCGTATGTGTCATTCAAGAGTGAAATGATGGTTGCTTCTTCCGACTAACTTACTGTGTGATTTGACTGCTCCTTAGTGGCCCCTACACATACTCCCCCTACGTGTATGCAACAGTCACACGTACACATGGACGCAAAAATGCGCGCGACGCCCTAATGCATGCATGTCCGAGCACACGACGGAACACACACGGTCACGCTCAAGTGCTCAACCTACACGTGCATGCACACACATACTCAGTCAGGGTGAGCTAGTGACCGTATAAACACCGGAAAATATATATATTGAGCGCCATGAGCGTATTATGAAGTCCACTGACCGTATTTTTACAAATATACAGTGACAGACAGTGCATTTATCTCGTTTGAAATTAAGACAATATTAACCGGAGAGGAGGCAGTATGGACTAGCATTACTTTGCTGTGTCCCGTCAACTTGCCGAACGAGGAGAAGGTTGCAGGACGGGAGAAGCTTGCGCGCGGTGGCTCGCAGGACAAGGAAAAACTTTTGACTAATGCAAGCTCTCCCTCGCTCAGGCGGTGGACGTGCAACAGTTAATTCGGTGTCAGATTGCCAGAAGCATACACTATACTACTAGTGCTATTATTGTTCGACTTCCCGAATAGGCGAACAGCCAAGCGCAAAGTAAACAGGTCAGCAAACCTTGCGGCGCATCTTCGTGCGAACCGTGCTTGCTGCACTTTGAATGTGGCCGAGAGCTGGCTTGATGAAACACCTCGCTTCCTACTTCTTTTTTTGCGGGGTACCTCGCTTCCTAGTGACCAGTGTCTTGGCTGATCGTCCTAAGAATGCTTATATATGAATAAAGCTCACTCATTTACCCGCAAAAAGATTAAGCCATATTAACCAGAAAGGAGGGAGTATGGACTAGCACTACTTTTTGGTGTGCCCGTCAACTCGCAGAACGAGGAGAAGCTTGCAGGACAAGGTGAAGCTCGCTTACGCCTTTTAACTAATGCAACCTACACTCGGTGGACATGCATCAGTCCATTCGGTGTCAGATTGTCAGAGGCATACACTGTAGTACCCAACATGCGGAGTACCATCATTGTTCGACTTCACGAAGAGGCGAAGAGCCAAGCGCTGTAGTACGAGTAGTACTACTACTAGAACCGCATGGTGGAGCGTCTGTACTCTTATTTTTTTATCTCTCATAAAGTACACGTTTATTCCGGAGAAGGGCGGAAAACGACAGCCCAACATGTAATGAATGATATCGATCAACCAACCATGCTCGAATATATCTTGGCCTCCGTGCGAGCCCGTCTGTGTGTTCTCGCTCCTCGTCTCTCTCAAGGAACGGCGGGTTGGCTCTTTGCCGTCAATTGAGATCGGTTTGCTCACACTCCTGTCCCACATGTCAGTGATATGCCCAGAGGAGATGCGTTGACCGACTGGCCATACGCGTACTTGGTTTTGCACCTTCATACTACTCCTCCCTCCGTCATAGTTTAGAGGGCGCGCTTCATTATGATGCATTTCTCTCAATGGATTTCCACCACCAGAGAGACTTTAGACGCGTTTGGTTTAATGCTCAATTAATTAGGGTGTGGTAACCGCAATCAAGTCCACAATTTTCTCTCCATGTACTGTACTACTACGGAGTGGAGTAAGTGCATGCATGTGTGTACCGGGGGTGGAAGCACTGCATGCATGTGTGTACGCATTATTCCCTCTAGTAATAGACGCCGTGCTATAACTACCAATGCTATTTTTCAGGCCGATCGCTAGTCACCTTGGTCCCACAGATTTTTTTCTTTTTTCTGAAGCGCGCTATAAACAGTGACGGATGGAGTAGTATGAGCGGATTCAAAGAAGAGCGTATTGATGGTTGCTTCTTCAGAGAAACTTACAGTGGGAAAGGTGGGGCTTATGATTTGACTGCTCATTACTCACTATTAATGCGGCGCAACGACCGGGCTGAGTCTCCCATGCGGTTGTGCACTACCCCCTCGGTTCTTAAATATACTCCGGAGTATTTGTTTTTCTACAGATTTCAACGAGTGACTACTCAAATATTTGTCTTTTTAGAGATTTCAAATGGACTGGCACATACGGATGTATATAGACATATTTTAGAGTGTAGATTCACTCATTTTGCTCTGTATGTAGTCATTTGTTGAAATCTCTAGAAAGACGAATAGAATATTTAGGAACGGAGGGAGTACACATACGAAGCAAAATGAGTGAATCTACACTCTAAAATATGCCCGCTTGAAATTTGTAAAAGGACAAATATTTAGGAATGAGGAGTATAATTTTGTGCATGGCACATGGACCCGGATGATGAAGAGGCTTCTAGCAATGCTATCAAGCTTCCGTCATTTGTTTACATAATTGACGTACTATACAAATAATTTTCCAGCGACATGAAATTGTACAATGGTGTGAGCTTTCAGCTTTGTTTCGCGTGTCTTGCCATCGATGCTCTTTCGGAGACAATAAAAAACTAACTTCCTTGCTAATGCATGTCAATTATTAGCAGATCAGAGCTAATAATTACATCACAACTGAAGACAGAGTTGTGAGAAGGTGTTAAATTAAAATTGATCCATGCTTTCATTGGCAGCAACGTCCCCCCAGCTCTGTCTAAATCAACAAGGCGTGTTGGGAAAAAAAGTAGCTGTCTGGAGCATGCAACATTCCGATCATTTTGTGCAACTCCACTAAAATAGAGCTGAGCGTCCCTGTTCCAAAGATATTAAGTGTGATTATGATAATAGAGGACTGCTGATGAAACAATAAACACACAAATAGAAGCCGGTCACCTTTGAAGTCTCTCTTAAGACTAACTAGTTGGAGAAGATTAGGCTCGGAGTTGGATGAGGAGGATAGAGCAAAACCAATCTCCCTTTTTGCAGTCGCACTGAAATGTAGAGACGTTGCCCGTGTGACATTTAGTACAACTGCACAAAACACTCTTAAGAAAAAAGTGATTTGTGCAGTTCACCAAAAGGTCGCAATAGCAACGAGTAGAAAGGAAACAATTACTGGCCAATAACAGTTGATGACACATGCGACGACAAAAAAGAAGCATATTCCTTGTCCTAAGGGAAGATAACAACACGGCTGTGTTTGTCTAAAACGGTGTGAGGACGAGAATGCAATATGGAAAGTACGCCGGACGAGCTACGTTTTGGGCAAAGAACTATGGAAGATCCACATGCAGCGACGTGGGAAGATGGGCAGTAGAGCAAGGCCGGAGGGGATACCTGGAGGTCGTCGGGATGTAACTAGGTGAGCGGCGGCGGGCGGAATCTGCGAGCAGGTGGCGTAGGCCCTGTCGCGCCGGAGCTTGGTCAGAGAGAACGGCGTGTACCGCAGATCGGGACGTGCTGCCTCGGCACCGTCAAACGAAGAAACGATGCACTTCCTCCCTTTCCCCCGGCGGACGGGATGCGGCCGGATCAGTGACCAACGGTGAGAGAGAGAGAGGCCACCGCACTCCCTTTCCCCCGGCGGACGGGATGCGGCCGGATCGGTGACCAACGGTGAGAGAGAGAGAGGCCACCGCACTCCCTTTCCCCCGGCGGACGGATGCAGCCGGATCAGTGACCAACGGTGAGAGAGAGAGAGGCCACTGCAGCCTTGTGTGAGATACTCTGAAGAGCGACAAACCAGACAGGCAGGCTCCATTGTATATAGTGAGCGGACTACCTTTTTCTCCATAAAAATCGTTTTATATTCTGTGTACGTGCCAATGAGCGCTATAACTTTATTTAAAAATAACGCGGCAACGCGTCAAGTCGAACTTTGTTTCGTGCACGCGTGGTACACGACCTCCCTAGGTAAACAACCACTACAGGCGTTCAAATTGGCACGTGGGCTGCCATTTCGTAAAGAAATGAGCTCCACCGTGTACCCGCACGAGTGTGGCTGGGCACGAAGCGTGAGCACGTGCACGGTGCACCTATTCTCTTCTTGTATATGTACACCACCTACGTGGGGTTGTGCGAGAGAGATACAAACCTAGAGAGATATAGTGTGTGGGTTCTTGAGAGTTTGGGGGGGGGGGTCAATCAAAAAATGTAACATATGCAATGTGTGTGAAATAGAGTCCTGGATATAACATATATATAGAGGGGGGATCTACGAGAAGAGAGTGGAGGTATCATCGGCTTGAGGTGTCCATAGAATCGAAGAGAGGGATGATGTGTGTGTGTGCGCGCGCGCGATCGATAAAGAGTGCCATTGAATTTGTGTGTGCCCACGTCAAAGATATAGAGTGGATGGCCTACTGGAACGTGAGATGAGACATGTGCAGTTTGTCTCTGTGGCATGGATACCTACCTGCAGCGCTCGACTATCGGTGTGTGGTGGGGGAAAAGGGAGGCCCAATTAACTATAGAGGTACAATGGCTGGTATATGTGTGGAGGAGGAGAGAGGCCTACCTCATGTATTAAGGAGATCGATCTGCCTCATGTATTCAGGGAGATCGATCGGCATCCATGCATATGTGCAGGAGAGGAATAAGGTTGGGAGAGAGACAGAGCTAGAGTGTTGGAGGGAGTGGTAGTGGAGTTGCTTCTAACAAATGGTGGGATAGGCTTGCTAGACAAACGGAGGGCACGCCCGCAATATCAATAAGAGAGGAGATGGCTGCTTGTTGTCTGTGCATGTGCGTGTGAGAGACGGGTCAGGAGGCATGCACGAATGATGAGGGGGGACGATGTGGCTGTGGTACGCAGACGTAACTACATAGCAAGATCAATCGCCCTTTGTTAGAGAAAGGAGAGACATAACTTGTGAGGTACGTCGATCGATGGGGGGGTAGTTAAAGTCGATCTAGGTATATGTTGGGAGATCGATCGGTATACATGCATGTGTGTGTTAGAAGCAAATGAGGCACGAGGAGAAGGATAGAGAGAGAGGGATGCATGTAGGAGGTGGTACGAGAGGCATACTATATCGAGGGGGAGGAGTGTGCGAGTACGAGAACGATGAAAAGAGTGGTGGGAGTGAGGCATGGACGGTGACAAGAGAAGAGGGGAAGCTTGTTTTTGTGCTAGGCACACCTGGCTGGAGAGGCATATCGATCAATGTGTGCCGTAAAGAAGGAGCTGGGGGGCCTACACACACCGTGGGTGAACGACCTAAAGTGAAAAGACGAATTTGCGTGATGGAGCTAGAGAATGTTGAGGGAGGGTGAGAGGGATGCGGGCGTGTGCATGCACAAGAGAAAGTTAGCGCTAGCTACAAAGATAAGAGGGTTGTGTGGGTGTAAAAGACGAATAGAGATCATATATACTTCATTATAAAAAGCGAATTCAGATATTTGAAGAATTTATCATAGTGTTTCAAACCGACGCATGTGTGAATATATATAACGGTGATACACATGGTGTGGTTATGAACATGTTATACTACATTTAATATATTTTATCTCTACTCTTATAAAAACGGAGTTGTTGATGATGGTGTGCCTGCCATCCTGCATTATAGGCCGTCTGATTTATATCTGGCGGATAGCAAGGAAACTATGATGGTTGAAGTTGGCAACAATCATGATTGTAGATTCTTATTGAAATAGAGAAATGAATTCAAATTTAGTTCGAATTGCAGCGGTAGTATAGACATTTGGAATGCACTAAAATGTTGGTATGAGTAGGTTACATGCATTATACAGCAAGCGAAAAATAATAATCGGACATAAGATGGATTCATACTCCCTCCTTCCATCTATATAGGGCGTAATGAGATTTTTAAGACCGCCTTTCACAATTGAAAAGATTAATAGTACATGACATGCACAATGTGAAAATTATATCATTGACAGAACCTTTCACAGACGAATTTAACGGTGTGCTTTGTGTAAGTTGCATGTCATATATCATTGCTCTAATATTTGGTCAAAGTTAGCATCGAAAAACGCATTAGGCCGTATATAGATGGAAGGAGGGAGTAGCTTTGAATAGCATTTGTATAGTAAAACGGGGCAAGACTCTCTCTCTTTGTGTGGTGTGAATAGTTTTATTTTTTTCGTTTTCTTTTTGGTTGAGGGAAGTGCGAATTGATTTGGTACGTACAAGTACAATATTACTACACGTTAGGCTTGTCCCTAAAATTCAACCCGCGTCTTATTATATCCCGAAAATTCAGATATCATGCTCCCAAAACTGGCGCCTTCACAACCCGCGCCTTGCTATCCCGAAATTACAACGCGCGCGAAAACTCCCTCCAGCTGCCAAATCCTGACACGCGAAATCCCCCTTCTAACCCTGAGCCGAAAGGGCCGCTAGTTCAAATCGGTGGGGGGGTACTTTTGTAACACACCCTACATTTTGGACAAGCGCGTCCCTAAGTCATGCTTCACCCCCTCCCATCGCCCCCTTTTCGCCATTCGAAATCCCAGGCCGCCATAACCGCTCCGCTCCAGCCGCGAAACCCCACCCTCCTCCGTCCGCCACGTCACCGCTGCCCAGCCGGAGCCTCTTCCCCAACGACGTCGTCCACCACAAAAGCTCGACGTCCCTCGTCCACCTCCCCGAATGAGGATCCGTCGTCCATCTCGTCGTCCCGCCGGTTCAGCCGCCCCGTCCTCCCCCTCCAAGGAGTTGCTCCGACGATCTTCTCGTCTATCGCGGCTGCTCCATCCCCACAGCGCCGCCTTAACCTGCTCCACCGGAATCGCAGCATCCTCATCGACTCCTTGGACGAAGCCGAGGCCTACTCGGCGCCACCAAAGAGGTTGTACACTCATCACATCTCACCTTCTCCTTAACTCGACCTCCCGGCGCCGACGGTGCTCCATCCCGCACCCCCATGGAGCGGCTACCTTGAAGCCGGCGCCGCGGGCGACATCTCCACGGCGGTCTCCCGCGCTGCTGCTGCTCCGGCTCTCGCTCGCTCGCTCGCCCAACTGCTGCTGCTGCTCTCCCCCTCGCTCGTGCTGCTGCTCTGCTCCGATTAAGCCACACTTCAGTTGACCGAATCGACTTTTGGGTCAGTCGATTTTCAGGGGTGGGGGGGGCTCGCCGGAGTTAAGGAAGAACCACCCGCAGCGGGGACGGGGGCTCGCCGGAGAGGTACCCCACTATATATCTTAGGGTTCAGGGTGGGGGCGGGGGCCTAGAGGGCTGGCCGGGGCGGCGGTGGCGAGTTGTTTCGGGGCGGCGCTAGGGCCGGCGGTTCGGCCGGTGGTGGCTGGCGGCTCAGGGGGGTGCAGGTTGAAGATGAACTGCAGGCCCTCCCTAAACTACATGTCAAGTGCCTCTCTGCTACCATTGCGTTCAGTTTCGATAGTAGCATCCAGATTCCACAGTAAATTTCAGTTTTGACAGTTAAGTTCAGAGTCAACAGTTTTTACCTCATCTGTTGTAGTCAGGTGGTTTTTGGTGATGTTAATTTTACATCCATTTTACATCATCTATTGGAGATGCTATTAGAATCCCACTTGAGATTGACGATGTCTGTCTTGTGCTGCTTCAGCCTTGACGTCTTACGGCTCACCGGAGCTGCTCCAACGACAGAACGATCCATCACAACAGAGCAGTGCCCTGGACGCCGTCTACAGATTCCTCAGATCTCCCTCCACACCTCCGATAGCGACCTCTGCCTCAACTGCTTCGGCGACCAACCCAATGATGCTGAGGTCGACACGGCTACGGCAAAGAGGTTGTACACTTGTTGCATCACTTATTACTATACATTCACGTCGATCCATTAGGGCTATTTTGGTTCAACGGAAAAACGTCGATCCACTGGTTGTTACCATCACTCTAAATTTCTGCATGCTCTCCTTACATAATCTCACCATATTTTTTCGTATGCATGTCAGATATTCTACACAGTCATGATGAACATGTAGAGAAAAAGAGAAGAGTTTTGTGTGGCAATACAATGTCATGCAGACATCGCTCCATGGTGGGTTCAATGGCAAACCCTCCCCACTCCTCTCCAGATTGTAATCCAGAGGAAGATATCTGTTCTGAGGCGGATTCAGACGCCGCTGACCACTCCTATTTACCCCCCAAGGTGTTTGCTCTACCTTGGCACGATGATGTTAGTCATATCATGCATATGTTGCCTTGCAGTGCCTACTTTTGACATCATATATGTCATCTGCTTAGTTTAGACATGTTCTGTAATGCCACCTGTTTAGTTTCTATATCATATATGGGAATTATGCAGTCTCATGTCTTTTAGCCAGCCATAATATATGTGAAATGTGCAATGCCATCCTGTTTAACCAGGCATCATATATTTGAATGATATCTTGCCCATCCTTTTCTTCATTACATTTCCATTTGTCGACAATGTTTGTACATTAAACTACTCTTCCTGTGAATCAGCCATTTGGGTGGGAGATGGAAAAATCTGGAGTGAAAACAAGGCCTTCAGAGCAGACAGTGCTACCTGTCGAAGCAGATCTCTTGTTGGGTCCCGATAGCTCCTCAGAGATGGATTCAGAGACAGATGACAAGTCCTATTCCCCCGCTGAGGTGTATTCTCTAACTTGGCATGGTTATACTGCTCATATCATGCATACGGTGTCTTGCATTGCATAGTTTAGACATCATATACACAATATTCAACACCATGTTCTTAGTTTAGACATCATATCGAATGCCCTCTGTTTAGCATATAAATCACATATGTGAATTAAATGATGCGATCCTGATTACATAGATAACATGTAGGTGAATTATGTCATGCGATCCTGTTTAGTTATTCATCATATCTTTGAATTATGTTATGCTATGCTATCCAGTTTAGATAGACATCATATATGTGAAATTATGTCATGCTATCCGTTTTAGTTAAACAATATACATGTCAACTATTTCATGCCCTCTTTTTTCCACACTATCTATTGCATCTGTCTCTCATACAATGTCTGTACATTCAACTATGTTTCCTGTTTATCAGCCATTTGAATTGGAGTGGGTGATGCCAGTATCTAGCGGACTAAAAACACGGTCTTCAAATAAAACAGTGCTACCTCTTGGTGGAGATAGCACCCCGGTTGTACATGCACAAGAACCAGCCCTACTACACATAACCCAAACTCTCGCAGATTGTACCCCTACTGCGATGGACAGAGAACCAGCTTCACCCGATCTAACCCCAACCCCAGCAGATAGTAACCCAGTTCCTGTTGACACGGCACCATCTCCACCACAGAGCTCCCAAACAAGAGCAGTTAGTAAGGCAGCTCCAGTGCCCAAAGGGCCAGTACTATCACGGCGAACCCCAACTCCACCAGTTAGTACGCCTATTCCTGTGGAGGAAGCACAACAAGCTAGTCGTAGTTTAGCATCTATCGCATTTGATGTTGTTAAATCATATGTGCGTATCTTCCCATCTTGGAAATATTATACTGAAGATGAAGGAAAATGCCAGTTGCAGGTGTTTGTCCAGGGGTTATGTGTAAGTAATGTTATTCATGGCAATTACTTTGCTTCGTCCAATACATCCTACCTCCATGATGGTTATAATACAGCAAATTTTCCCATTTTTCTCTATAGAGAAGGACCGATTTGGAAACTCAGGATGAGGTAACCTGTGCTAATACCTCTGCTATCTTCAAGAATGCTTGGTGGCAGTATCGAAATTACCTGAAGAAAACGTACTTCACCGGCAAAGAAACTCATCAAATTCCCTTACGTTCTCCTGAGACACATTTACTGGACGATGACTGGGAACGCCTTGTTCTGTACTGGTCCCGAACCAAGAATGTGGTAAGGTCTATGAGCTCATTTTCTATTTTTTTAGTATTATATTCTTGCGTCTTACTATCCTCTGTTCATGTAGAACAAGTGCCTAAACCTGAAGAACAACTGTTCTAATTTAAGATTCCATTGCTATCATAGTTCAAAAAAGCGCTAGGCGTTAATTGTGCGTTTTGCCACTGCCTTGCGCTTTACTGACCAAAGCGCATGCTTATGCGCAATGCGTTTTGCCAACACCTAGAGCCTAGGCGCGCTTAAGCGCTCGCTAAGGCACGCCTTTTCTAACTATGATTGCTTTGCTCTTGTATCATTGTATTTACTCATACAAACTTACTTTTAAATTGAAGGATCCAATCGAAACTCCAATGGCACAGCAGGTATGTTCACGCATGTTTCTTTAACAGGTTTGCTCTTATCAATAGCTCTATTGATTTCAATTTCAATTGTGTATACAGTTGACTTTCATATCATGCACATTACTAGCATCACAACAGAGCCAATAGTGTTGTTGTACATGTAGACCCGTGGTACCCATCTGAAATCTTGTTGTGCCGTGTAGTTTCCCACGCTTTGTATTCTTTCACTTCTGCTTTGTCTTGGACTGATATGATTTGAACCGTGTCTCTATTTTGATTTGGCAAGACAATGCAGCGACCATAGGACATAGATATATGTTTGTTTGATGCTTTTATTATGTACTAGTACTATGCAATAGAAGACTTGGTAGTTTAATCCTGTCCACCTTACTAATGAACTGGTTCACCGAAATGAGTTTCATATACTAGTACATGCTAAACTTGTTATGTGTCTGCTTGTTTCTTCTTTTAGAATGTTGACAGAATATTGGGGAAGAGTGCCTTATTAAGCAATGGTAAAGGAAGTAATGCAGATAAGGTTTAGGATAGTGACACATCCTTGTTGGTCTCCAACAAAGCTGATAAAACAGCTAAGGAAGACTATCTTGAAGACAGCGAGACAACCCCAAAGTCCTGTCTTGGTTTAGTGTTTGAGTTACTGGCCACTACCGCTTGCACAAGCTATTCAAACTCACTGTCTGAATCAGTTCGGTTTCTTGAGTCTCAACTACAAGCTAAAAGACATCGATCAGCTATGCTGCGACAAGAAGCGGAAGGACTACGGAAGTCCCTGGAGCATTCAGATGCATACTTACTGGTGCAACAGCAAGCGTTGGAGGATTTTAGCGCCAAACAGGACAAAGCTAATCAACTTGCTAAGCTTATTGCCAGCATGGTGGATACCCAGGATAACGTTTCTTGAGCTCTTCTGAAGTTGTTTCAGTTATGCTCTTGTTTTGCTGCCGCGTTTATTTGCACTGGTGGCCAATTTTGACGGCCAGTGTATGTAATGTGCTGCTTTGTTCCCTATATTTGCACTGGTGGCGAACTTTGATGCCCAGTGGATGTATATGTGTAATAGCGGTAATAGGCTAGCGTTAATTGCTTGCTTATTTATTTCCTTATTGTCTTGTTTACCTGTTTGCTTGTAGTCACTGCAGTTCTTTTTCTGTTTTTTTCTAGTGGCCACAATGGCCTATTTTTGGTAAGTAGGCCAAAATAATCGTGGCAACACACGGACTGTTGTAACCATGGGCCTCCTGCAGGCCGTATGATCCATGGGCCTTCGTCCGGCCGTAGGATCCATCGGCCTTCTATACGGGCCTTAGGGTCCATGGGCCTTCTACGGGCCGTAGGGTCCATGGGCCTTCTACGGGTCGTACGATCCATGGGCCTTCTACGGGCCATACTATCCATGGGCCTCATACGGGCCGTAGGATCCATGGGCCTTCTACGGGGCGTATCATCATTTCGCCAATCATGGGTCGTACTATTCGTGGACCATAACGGGCCGTTAATAGGCCATATTTGATAACTCTATGAAAACAGCCCAACGGTTTTTTTTACATGAAAACGGCCCAACGTATTAACGGTCCGCAAACGGGCCGACTGTAACGACGGGCTGAATTTGGCGCACAAGCAGAAAATGACAGTAACGGGCCATATGTCACCAAATGCTGCAAATGAGCCCAAGAATCAATGGGCCCTGAGAAGGCCGAAAGATAACTTGGGCTGGAAATGGCCCAATGGAATAATGGGCCGTTAATGGGTATAAAGTGATACACTGTTCATTACGGGCCAGTTTAACCACGGGCCGTTAATGGGCCAAGAGTTACAAAGGTCCTCATATGGGCCGAAAGAAGTCATGGGCCACACATGGGCCGGAAGTTAAAACAGGTTGAATCATATTGGACGGCCCAGATGACGCTACTGGGCCTAATTCGGATAGGGCGTAACGGGCCCTGGGTTAGCGGGCTGTAAATGGGCTATATGCGAACAGGCCGTTAACAGGCTTTCCGTGGGCCGGCCCGCCACCTTTTGACCAAGTCAAACGGGCCAGCCTTTTCACAGGAATGGGCCTCTGTTGGGCCGTGCCACGTGTCGCCGTATCATAGGCGCCTTCGGTCCAATGAGCGGATGACATCTGTCCCAACGGTGAGCCGACACGTGTTTCCTCCAGCCAATGATGATTTTACACGTGGAAAATCCCCATTGGTCGGGGCTGTTAACGGGTTATCGGATCCAAAACCCGACCCGATAGCTTAACGGCGTTCCGTTACGGTGGATGCCACGTGTCGGTCACCCTTGACGAAAGCACTTCTGTGACGTGCGATTTATCGTCATGGAAGTGGACACTTCCGTGATAATAATTTTGGTAATGTCATGGAACACTTCTACGACAGCACAAGTATGACTATCTTGATTCTGTCATAAATTTGTCATGGATGTACATGCATGACAAAAAACGCGACCTACTGTGACAAACACGTATCATCACGGAAGTGTTTTTTTTTGTAGTGCTAGTAGGAGTAGGACTCCCCCTTTCCTAGTCCAACTAGGAGGGGGAAGGGGGAAGGAAGGAGAGGGAGAGAGGGAGGGAAAGAGGGGGTGCTGCCCCCTCCTTGTCCAATTCGGACTCCTCAAGGGGGGGCGGCCAGCCCTAAGGCCCCCTCCTCTCTCTCACACAAGGCCCATGTTGGCCCATTAGTTCCCCCGGGGGTTCCGATAACCCTCCGGCACTCCGATAATTATCCGGTGACCCCCGGAACTCATCCGGTGTCCGAATATAGTCATCCAATATATCAATCTTTATGTCTCGACCATTTCGAGACTCCTCGTCATGTCCGTGATCACATCCGGGACTCCGAACTGTCTTTGGTACATCAAAACACATAAACTCATAATACCGATCGTCACCGAACGTTAAGCGTGCGAACCCTACGGGTTCGAGAACTATGTAGACATGACCGAGACTCATCTCCAGTCAATAACCAATAGCGGAACCTGGATGCTCATATTGGTTCCTACATATTCTACGAAGATCTTTATCGGTCAAACCGCATAACAACATACGTTGTTCCCTTTGTCATCGGTATGTTACTTGCCCAAGATTCGATCGTCGGTATTTCAATACCTCGTTCAATCTTATTACCGGCAAGTCTCTTTACTCGTTCCATAATGCATCATCCCGCAACTAACTCATTAGTCACATTGCTTGCAAGGCTTATAGTGATGTGCATTACCGACAGGGCCCAGAGATACCTCTCTGACAATCGGAGTGACAAATCCTAATGTTGATCTATGCCAACCCTTTATAATCACCCAGTTACGTTGTGACGTTTGGTAGCACACAAAGTGTTCCTCCGGTATTCGGGAGTTCCATAATCTCATAATCATAGGAACATGTATAAGTCATGAAGAAAGCAATAGCAAATAAACTAAATGATCAAGTGCTAGGCTAACGGAATGGGTCAAGTCAATCACATCATTCTCTAATGATGTGATCCCGTTAATCAAATGACAACTCATGTCTATGGCTAGGAAACTTTAACCATCTTTGATTCAACGAGCTAGTCAAGTAGAGGCATACTAGTGACACTCTGTTTGTCTATTTATTCACACATGTACTAAGTTTCCGGTTAATACAATTCTATCATGAGTAATAAACATTTATCATGATATAAGGAAATATAAATAACAACTTTATTATTGCCTCTAGGGCATATTTCCTTCAGTCTCCCACTTGCACTAGAGTCAATAATCTAGATTACACAGTAATGATTCTAACACCCATGGAGTCTTGGTGCTGATCATGTTTTGCTCGTGAGAGAGGCTTAGTCAACGGATCTGCAACATTTAGATCCGTATGTATCTTGCAAATCTCTATGTCTCCCTCCTTGACTTGATCGCGGATGGAATTGAAGCTTCTCTTGATGTGCTTGGTTCTCTTGTGAAATCTGGTTTCCTTTGCCAAGGCAATTGCACCAGTATTGTCACAAAAGATTTTCATTGGACCCGATGCACTAGGTATGACACCTAGATCGGATATGAACTGCTTCATCCAGACTCCTTCATTTGCTGCTTCCGAAGCAGCTATGTACTCCGCTTCACACGTAGATCCCGCCACGATGCTTTGCTTAGAACTGCACCAACTGACAGCTCCAGCGTTCAATATAAATACGTATCCGGTTTGTGACTTAGAGTCATCCGGATCAGTGTCAAAGCTTGCATCGACGTAACCATTTATGACGAGCTCGTTGTCACCTCCATAAACGAGAAACATATCCTTAGTCCTTTTCAGGTATTTCAGGATGTTCTTGACCGCTGTCTAGTGATCCACTCCTGGATTACTTTGGTACCTCCCTGCTAAACTAATAGCAAGGCACACATCAGGTTTGGCACACAGCATTGCATACATGAAAGAGCCTATGGCTGAAGCATAGGGAGAAACTTTCATTTTCTCTCTATCTTCTGCGGTGGTCGGGCATTGAGTCTGACTCAACTTCACACCTTGTAACACGGGCAAGAACCCTTTCTTTGCTTGATCCATTTTGAACTTCTTCAAAACTTTATCAAGGTATGTGCTTTGTGAAAGTCCAATTAAGCGTCTCGATCTATCTCTATAGATCTTGATGCCCAATATATACGCAGCTTCACCGAGGTCTTTCATTGAAAAACTCTTGTTCAAGTATCCTTTTATGCTATCCAGAAATTCTATATCATTTCCAATCAACAATATGTCATCCACATATAATACTAGAAATGCTACAGAGCTCCCACTCACTTTCTTGTAAATACAGGCTTCTCCAAAAGTCTGTATAAAACCATATGCTTTGATCACACTATCAAAACGTTTATTCCAACTCCGAGATGCTTGCACCAATCCATAAATGGATCGCTGGAGCTTGCACACTTTGTTAGCATCCTTTGGATCGATAAAACCTTTGGGTTGCATCATATACAAATCTTCTTCCAGAAATCCATTCAGGAATGCAGTCTTTACATCCATTTGCCAAATTCCATAATCATAAAATGCAGCAATTGCTAACATGATTCGGACGGACTTAAGCATCGCTACGGGTGAGAAGGTCTCATCGTAGTCAACTCCTTGAAGTTGTCGAAAACCTTTTGCAACAAGTCGAGCTTTGTAGACAGTAACATTACCGTCAGCGTTAGTCTTCTTCTTGAAGATCCGTTTATTCTCGATGGCTTGCCGATCATCGGGCAAGTCAACCAAAGTCCACACTTTGTTCTCATACATGGATCCCATCTCAGATTTCATGGCCTCAAGCCATTTCACGGAATCTGGGCTCATCATCGCTTCCTCATAGTTCGTAGCTTCGTCGTGGTCAAGTAACATGACCTCCAGAACAGGATTACCGTACCACTCTGGTGTGGATCTTATTCTGGTTGACCTACGAGGTTCGGTAGTAACTTGATCTGAAGTTACATGATCATCATCATTAGCTTCCTCACTAATTGGTGTAGGAGTCACAGGAACAGATTTTTGTGATGAACTATTTTCGAATAAGGGAGCAGGTGCAGTTACCTCATCAAGTTCTACTTTCCTCCCACTCACTTCTTTCGAGAGAAACTCCTTCTCTAAAAAGGATCCATTCTTAGCAACAAATGTCTTGCCTTCGGATCTGTGATAGAAGGTGTACCCAACAGTCTCCTTTGGGTATCCTATGAAGACACATTTCTCCGATTTGGTTTTGAGCTTATCAGGTTGAAGCTTTTTCACATAAGCATCGCAGCCCCAACTTTAAGAAACGACAACTTGGGTTTCTTGCCAAACCATAGTTCATAAGGTGTCATCTCAACGGATTTAGATGGTGACCTATTTAATGTGAATGCAGCCGTCTCTAAAGCATAACCCCAAAACGATAGCGGTAAATCAGTAAGAGACATCATAGATCGCACCATATCTAGTAAAGTACGATTACGACGTTTGGACACACCATTACGCTGTGGTGTTCCGGGTGGCGTGAGTTGAGAAACTATTCCGCATTGTTTCAAATGAAGACCAAACTCGTAACTCAAATATTCTCCTCCACGATCAGCTCGTAGAAACTTTATTTTCTTGTTATGATGATTTTCCACTTCACTCTGAAATTCTTTGAAATTTTCAAATATTTCAGACTTATGCTTCAGCAAGTAGATATACCCATATATGCTCAAATCATCTGTGAAGGTGAGAAAATAACGACACTCGCCGCGGGCCTCAACATTCATTGGACCACATACATCGGTATGTATGATTTCCAACAAATCTGTTGCTCGCTCCATTGTTCCGGAGAACGGCGTTTTAGTCATCTTGCCCATGAGGCATGGTTCGCAAGTACCAAGTGATTCATAATCAAGTGATTCCAAAATTCCATCAGAATGGAGTTTCTTCATGCGCTTTATACCAATATGACCCAAACGGCAGTGCCACAAATAAGTTGCACTATCATTATCAACTCTGCATCTTTTGGCTTCAATATTATGAATATGTGTGTCACTACTATCGAGATTCAAGAAAATAGACCACTCTTCAAGGGTGCATGACCATAAAAGATATTACTCATATAAATAGAACAACCATTATTCTCTGATGTAAATGAATAACCGCCTCGCATCAAACAAGATCCAGATATAATGTTCATGCTTAACGCTGGCACCAAATAACAATTATTCATGTCTAAAACTAATCCCGAAGGTAGATGTAGAGGTAGCGTGCCGACGGCGATCACATCAACTTTGGAACCATTTCCCACGCGCATCGTCACCTCGTCCTTAGCCAATCTTCGCTTAATCCGTAGTCCCTGTTTCGAGTTGCAAATATTAGCAACAGAACCAGTATCAAATACCCAGGCACTACTGCGAGCATTAGTAAGGTACACATCAATAACATGTATATCACATATACCTTTCTTTTTTGAGGGTCAACGACAGTGGGAGAGGCTCCCACTGACTTTTTTATTACTCACAAAGAAACCAGTTACATCATTGTTACAAGTGGGTTTTGAGGCCCCCCGGCCAAAAACTCTATGAGGCTACGAAGGCAAGTATTACAATTGTTGTATGTATGAGTCTAGGAAAGGACGCAACTCCTCCCTACAACTGTGAACCAATAGGGACAGAAGCTCTTTGAATCTAGCCAGCCATGAACCAAAAGAGTGTGGAACCCCTCTAAAGTGTTGATTGTTTCTCTCCTTCCACAAGCTCCATGCAGCCATCAAAAGATGTCCATAAACAGTGGTTGCCGCCAGTGTTCTCTGCCAGCATGCAGCAGAGCGAGCCTGTTCCCATTGCTTGGCCAGAGCATCCCAACCTTAGCCCAGCATTGTTGGCTGAACGGGCAAGTGAAGAAGAGGTGTTCCACCGTTTCCTCAGGGGGGTTCTGGCAAAGCATGCAAGTGTAAGTGTTGCCCGCCACGACAAAGTGCCTACGTCTCAGCATGTTCCTAGTGTTTAGACGATCAACAAACAACAGCCAGCCAAACATTTTGAATTTGATCGGGCTTTTAGCTTTCCATAGCCAGCGGAAGGCATCATCAGCAGCTGTATCTCTGAAGCAGTGATCGTAATATCGCTTGGAGGAGAAAGCCCCACCAAGGTTGCATTCCTAGGCATCAGTGCACCCCTCATCAAGAATCACATGCATCGTTCCTTGCTGGATTTCTCTAACTTCCATCCTTCTTATCCGCCAAATACTTGGGGCAGTTCCACTTGCAGTGACCAGTCCCTTTGCAGTAGAAGCACTCAGTCTCAGGCTTAGGTCCAGACTTGGGTTTCTTCACTTGAGCAGCAACTTGCTTGCCGTTCTTCTTGAAGTTCCCCTTCTTCCCTTTACCCTTCTTCTTGAAACTAGTGGTCTTGTTGACCATCAACACTTGATGCTCTTTCTTGATCTCTACCTCAGCAGCCTTTAGCATTGCGAAGAGCTCGGGAATTTTCTTATACATCCCTTGCATATTATAGTTCATCACGAAGCTCTTGTAGCTTGGTGGCAGTGATTGAAGAATTCTGTCAATGACACTATCATCAAGAAGATTAACTCCCAGTTGAATCAAGTGATTGTTATACCTAGAAATTTTGAGTATATGTTCACTGACAGAACTATTCTCCTCCATTTTGCAGCTGTAGAACTTATTGGAGACTTCATATCTCTCAATCCGGGCATTTGCTTGAAATATTAGCTTCAACTCCTGAAACATCTCATATGCTCCATGACGTTCAAAACGTCATTGAAGTCCTGGTTCTAAGCCGTAAAGCATGGCACACTGAACTATCGAGTAGTCATCAGCTTTGCTCTGCCAGATGTTCATAACATCTGGCGTTGCTCAGGTGTCAAAAAAAACATCTGGTGTTGCTCCTGCAACGGGTTTGGCACCTAGCGGTGCTTCCAGGATGCAATTCTTCTGTGCAGCCATGAGGATAATCAACAAGTTACGGACCCAGTCCGTGTAGTTGCTACCATCATCTTTCAACTTAGCTTTCTCTAGGAACGCATTAAAATTCGACGGAACAACAACACGGGCCATCTATCTACAACAACATAGACATGCAAAATACTATTAGGTACTAAGTTCATGAGAAATTAAAGTTCAATTAATCAAATTACTTAAGAACTCCCACTTAGATAGACATCCCTCTAATCATCTAAGTGATCACGTGATCCAAATCAACTAAACCATGTCCGATCATCATGTGAGATGGAGTAGTTTCCAATGGTGAACATCACTATGTTGATCATATCTACTATATGATTCACGCTCGACCTTTCGGTCTCAGTGTTCCGAGGCCATATCTGCATATGCTAGGCTCGTCAAGTTTAACCCGAGCATTCTGCGTGTGCAAAACTGGCTTGCACCCATTGTATGTGAACGTAGAGCTTATCACACCCGATCATCACGTGGTGTCTCGGCACGACGAACTTTCGCAATAGTGCATACTCAGGGAGAACACTTGTACCTTGAAATATAGTGAGAGATCGTCTTATAATGCTACCGTCGAACTATAAGATGCATAAAGGATAAACATCACATGCAATCAATATAAGTGATATGATTTGGCCATCATCATCTTGTGCCTTTGATCTCCATCTCCAAAGCACCGTCATGATCACCATCGTCACCGGCTTGACACCTTGATCTCCATCGAAGCATCGTTGTCGTCTTGCCAACTATTACTTCTACGACTATCACTACCGCTTAGTGATAAAGTAAAGCAATTACATGGCGATTGCATTTCATATAATAAAGTGACGACCATATGGCTCCCGCCAGTTACCGATAACTCCGTTACAAAACATGATCATCTCATACAATAAAATTTAGCATCATGTCTTGACCATATCACATCACAACATGCCCTTCAAAAACAAGTTAGACGTCCTCTACTTTGTTGTTGCAAGTTTTACGTGGCTGCTACGGGCTGAGCAAGAGCCCTTCTTACCTACGCATCAAAACCACAACGATTTTTTGTCAAGTATGTGATGTTTTAACCTTCAACAAGAACCGGGCATAGCCACACTCGATTCAACTAAAGTTGGAGAAACTGACACCCGCCAGCCACCTGTGTGTGAAGCACGTCGGTAGAACCAGTCTCGCGTTATCGTACGCGTAATGTCGGTCCAGGCCGCTTCATCCGACAATACCGCCGAATCAAAGTATGACATGCTGGTAAGCAGTATGACTACTATCGCCCACAACTGACTTGTGTTCTACTCATGCATATAACATCTACGCATAGACCTGGCTCGGATGCCACTGTTGGAGAACCCAGTAATTTCAAAAAAAATCCTACGCACACGCAAGATCTATCATGGTGATGCATAGCAACAACAGGAGAGAGTGTTTCCCACGCCTCGTAGACCGAAAGCGGAAGCGTTATGACAACACGGTTGATGTAGTCGTACGTCTTCACGATCCGACCGATCCTAGTATCGAAAGTACGACACCTTCGCGATCTGCACACGTTCGGCTCGGTGACGTCCCACGAACTCTTGATCCAGCTGAGTGTCGAGGGAGAGCTTTGTCAGCACGACGGCGTGATGACGGTGATGATGAAGCTACCGGTGCAGGGCTTCGCCTAAGCACTTCAATGATATGACCGGGGTGGATTATGGTGGAGGGGGGCACCGCACACAGCTAAGACAATGTCTGTTGTTTGTTTTAGGGTGCCCCCTGCCCCCGTATATGAAGGAGCAAGGGGGAGGCCAGCCAGCCCTAGGGCGTGCCAAGGAGGGGAGGAGTCCTCCTCCTAGTAGGAGTAGGACTCCCCCTTTTCTAGTCCAACTAGGAGGGGGGAGGAAGGAGAGGGAGGGAGGGAGGGAAAGAGGGGGCGCCGCCCCCCCTCCTTGTGGAATTCGGACTCCTCAAGGGAGGGGGCGCAGCCAGCCCTAAGGCCCCCTCCTCTCTCTCACAAGGCCCATCTTGGCCCATTAGTTCCCCCGGGGGTTCCGATAACCCTCCGGCACTCCGATAATTATCCAGTGACCCCCGAAACTCATCCGGTGTCCGAATATAGTCATCCAATATATAAATCTTTATGTCTCGACCATCTCGAGACTCCTCGTCATGTCCGTGATCACATCCAGGACTCCGAACTATCTTCGGTACATCAAAACACATAAACTCATAATACCGATCGTCACCGAATGTTAAGCGTGCGGACCCTACGGGTTCGAGAACTATGTAGACATAACCGAGACTCATCTCCGGTCAATAACCAATAGCGGAACCTGGATGCTCATATTGGTTCCTACATATTCTACGAAGATCTTTATCGGTCAAACCGCATAACAACATACGTTGTTCCCTTTGTCATCGGTATGTTACTTGCCCGAGATTCGATCGTCGGTATTTCAATACCTAGTTCAATCTCGTTACCGGCAAGTCACTTTACTCGTTCTGTAATGCATCATCCCGCAACTAACTCATTAGTCACATTACTTGCAAGGCTTATAGTGATGTGCATTACCGAGAGGGCCCAGAGATACCTCTCTGACAATCGGAGTGACAAATCCTAATCTCGATCTATGCCAACTCAACAAACACCATCGGAGACACCTGTAGAGCACCTTTATAATCACCCAGTTACGTTGTAACGTTTGGTAGCACACAAAGTGTTCCTCCGGTATTCGGGAGTTGCATAATCACATAGTCATAGGAACATGTATAAGTCATGAAGAAAGCAATAGCAAATAAACTAAACGATCAAGTGCTAGGATAATGGAATGGGTCAAGTCAATCACATCATTCTCTAATGATGTGATCCCGTTAATCAAATGACAACTCATGTCTATGGCTAGGAAACTTTAACCATCTTTGATTCAACGAGCTAGTCAAGTAGAGGCATACTAGTGACACTCTGTTTGTCTAAGTATTCACACTTGTACTAAGTTTCTGGTTAATACAATTCTAGCATGAATAATAAACATTTGTCATGATATAAGGAAATATAAATAACAACTTTATTATTGCCTCTAGGGCATATTTCCTTTAATGACTACTATATTCTCTGACTTCTGTGAAAAGATTGTTGAGCTTTTCATGGATGACTTCTCTGTTTATGGGAAGTCTTTTGATGATTGTTTAAGAAATCTTGATCGAGTTTTGTAGAGATGCGAGCAAACAAATCTTGTATTGAATTGGGAGAAGTGCCACTTTATGGTTAATGAAGGTATTGTTTTGGGCCATAAAATTTCTGAAAGAGGTATTGAAGTGGACAAAGCTAAGATTGATGCAATTGAGAAAATGCCATGTCCTAAAGATATCAAAGGTATTCGTACTTTCCTAGGTCATGTTGGTTTCTATAGGAGATTTATCAAAGACTTTTCTAAAATTTCTAGGCCTCTTACAAATCTTTTGCAAAAGGATGTTCCTTTTGTTTTTGATGATGATTGTTTAGAAGCCTTCGAAACACTCAAGAAAACCTTAATTTCTGCACCTATTGTTCAACCACGTGATTGGAACTTGCCTTGTGAAATTATGTGTGATGCTAGTGATTATGCTGATGGTGCTATTCTAGGACAAAGAGTTGGTAAGAAACTGAATGTTATTCATTATGCTAGTAAAACTCTAGACAGTGCACAACGGAATTATGCAACTACTGAAAAAGAATTCCTAGCAGTGGTGTTTGCTTGTGATAAATTTAGATCTTACATTGTTGACTCTAAAGTTATCATTCACACCGATCATGCTGCTATCAAATATATTATGGAAAAGAAAGATGCTAAACCTAGACTTATTCGATGGGTTCTCTTGCTAGAAAAATTCGATTTACATATTATTGATAGGAAAGGAGCTGAGAACCCAGTAGCTGATAGCTTGTCTAGGCTTGAAAATGTGCTTGATGACCCACTACCTATTGATGATAGTTTCCCTGATGAGCAGTTACCTGCAATAAATGTTTCTAATAATACTCCTTAGTATGCTGATTATGCTAATTACCTTGTTGCTAAGTATTTACCACCTAGCTTTACTTACCAACAAAATAAAAAAATCTTCTATGACTTAAGACATTACTTTTGGGATGACCCACATCTTTATAAAGAAGGAGTAGATGGTATTATTAGACGTTGTGTACCTGAGCATGAACAGGGATAAATCCTACGGAAATGTCACTCCGAAGCTTATGGAGGGCATCATGCTGGAGACAGAACTGCTCACAAGGTATTGCAATCTGGATTTTATTGGCCTACTCTCTTCAAGGATGCCCGTAAGTTTGTCCTATCTTGTGATGAATGTCAAAGAATAGGTAATATCGGTAAGCGTCAAGAAATGCCTATGAATTATTCACTTGCTGTTTAACCATTTGATGTTTGGGGATTAGATTACATGGGACCTTTTCCTTCCTCTAATGGGTATACATATATTTTGGTTGCTATTGATTATGTTACTAAATGGGTAGAAGCTATTCTAACTAGTAGTGCTGATCACAACACCTCTATTAAAATGCTTAAGGAAGTTATTTTCCCAAGGTTTGGAGTCCCTAGATACTTAATGACTGATGGTGGTTCACACTTTATTCATGGTGCTTTCCGTAAAATGCTTGCCAAGTATGATGTTAACCATAGAATTGCATCACCATATCATCCTCGGTCTAGTGGTCAAGTTGAACTTAGCAATAGAGAAATAAAATTAATTTTGCAAAAGACTGTCAATAGGTCCCAGAAGAATTGGTCTAAGAAATTAGATGATGCATTTTGGGCTTATAGAACAGCATATAAAAATCCTATGGGTATGTCTCATTATAAAATGGTTTATGGAAAAGCTTGTCATTTGCCTCTTGAGTTAGAACATAAAGCATATTGGGCTGTCAAAGAACTCAATTATGATTTCAAACTTGCCGGTGAAAAGAGGTTATTTGATATTAGCTCATTAGATGAATGGAGAACCCAAGCTTATGAAAATGCCAAATTATTTAAAGAAAAAGTTAAAAGATGGCATGACGAAAGAATCCAAAAGCGTGAGTTTAAAGTTGGAGAATATGTTCTTTTGTACAACTCTCGTTTCAGATTCTTTGCAGGAAAACTCCTCTCCAAATGGGAAGGACCCTATGTTATCGAGGAGGTTTATCGGTCTAGAGCTATCAAAATAAATAATGCCGAAGGTACTAACCCGAAGGTTGTCAATGGGCAACGAATAAAACATTATATCTCAGGTACGGCCATTAATGTTGAAAGTAATATTATTCGAACTTTGACACCGGAAGAACACATAAAAGAGTCCTTCAGGAACACTCAGAATTGTGAAAATAAGGAGGTACGTGATACGTGTTGGGTTACGTAGCAGAAATTCAAAATTTTCTACGCATCACCAAGATCAATCTATGGAGTAATCTAGCAATGAGGGAAGGGGAGTGCATCTACATACCCATGTAGATTGCGATGTGGAAGTGTTGCAAGAATGCGGATGAAGGATTCGTACTCGTAGAGATTCAGATCGCGGTTGATTCCGATCTAAGCGCCGAACCACGGCGCCTCCGCGTTCAACACACGTGCAGCCCGGTGACGTCTCCCACGCCTTGATCCAGCAAGGAGAGAGGGAGAGGTTGGGGAAGACTCCGTCCAGCAGCAGCACGACGGCGTGGTGGTGATGGAGGAGCGTGGCAATCCTGCAGGGCTTCGCCAGGCACCGCGGGAGAGGAGGAGGAGGGAGAGGGGTAGAGCTCCGCCAAGAGAGAGGAAGTCTCATGTATATGGCAGCCCCAAAAGGGGAGGGGGAGGGGCTGCGCCCCCATCTAGGGTTCCCCCCCCAAAGGGGTGCGGCCAGCCCTAGATGGGACTTGGGGGGCGGCCAAGGGGGGAGAGAGGGGGGCGCACCACTAGGTGGGCCTTAGGCCCATCTGAGCCTAGGGTTTCCCCCTTCCCCCCTTCCTGCACCCTGGGCCCCTTGTGGGAGGCGCACCAGCCCACCTAGGGGCTGGTCCCTTCCCACACTTGGCCCACGCAGCCCTCTGGGGCCGGTGGCCCCACCTGGTGGACCCCCGGGACCCTCCCGGTGGTCCCGGTACGTTACCGATAGCACCCGAAACTTTTCCGGTGACCAAAACAGGACTTCCCATATATAAATCTTTACCTCCGGAACTCCTCGTGACGTCCGGGATCTCATCCGGGACTCCGAACAACATTCGGTAACCACGTATATCTATTCCCTATAACCCTAGCGTCATCAAACCTTAAGTGTGTAGACCCTACGTACGGGTTCGGGAACCATGCAGACATGACCGAGACGTTCTCCGGCCAATAACCAACAGCAGGATCTGGATACCCATGTTGGCTCCCACATGTTGCACGATGATCTCATCGGATGAACCACGATGTCTGGGATTCAATCAATCCCGTATACAATTCCCTTTGTCTACCGGTATGTTACTTGCCCGAGATTCGATCGTCGGTATCCCGATACCTTGTTCAATCTCATTACCGGCAAGTCTCTTTACTCGTTCCGTAACACATCATCCCGTGATCAACTCCTTGGTCACATTGTGCACATAATGATGATGTCCTACCGAGTGGGCCCAGAGATACCTCTCCGTTTACACGGAGTGACAAATCCCAGTCTCGATTCGTGCCAACCCAACAGACACTTTCGGAGATACCTGTAGTGCACCTTTATAGCCACCCAGTTACGTTGTGACGTTTGGTACACCCAAAGCATTCCTATGATATCCGGGAGGTGCACAATCTCATGGTCAAAGGAAAAGATACTTGACATTAGACAAGCTCTAGCAAACGAACTACACGATCTTGTGCTATGCTTAGGATTGTGTCTTGTCCATCACATCATTCTCCCAATGATGTGATCCCGTTATCAACGACATCCAATGTCCATGGTCAGGAAACCGTAACCATCTATTGATCAACGAGCTAGTCAACTAGAGGCTTAGTAGGGACATGGTGTTGTCTATGTATCCACACATGTATCTGAGTTTCCTATCAATACAATTCTAGCATGGATAATAAACGATTATCATGAACAAGGAAATATAATAATAACCAATTTATTATTGCCGCTAGGGCATATTTCCAACAGTCTCCCACTTGCACTAGAGTCAATAATCTAGTTCACATCACCATGTGATTAACACTCACAGGTCACATCACCATGTGACCAACATCCAAAGAGTTTACTAGAGTCAACAATCTAGTTCACATCACTATGTGATTAACACTCAATGAGTTCTAGTTTGATCATGTTATGCTTGTGAGAGAGGTTATTAGTCGACGGGTCTGAACCTTTCAGATCCGTGTGTGCTTTATGAATATCTATGTCATCTTGTGGATGCTACCACGCGCTACTTGGAGCCATTTCAAATAACTGCTCTACTATACGAATCCGGTTTACTACTCAGAGTCATCTGGATTAGTGTCAAAGTTCGCATCGACGTAACCCTTTACAACGAACTCCTTTTCACCTCCATAATCGAGAAAATTCCTTAGTCCACTAGATACTAAGGATAAGTTCGACCGCTGTCATGTGATCCATTCCCAGATCACTATTGTACCCCTTGACCAACTCATGGCAAGGCACACTTCATGTGCGGTACACAGCATAGCATACTGTAGAGCCTACGTCTAAAGCATAGGGGACGACCTTCGTCCTTTCTCTCTCTTCTGCTGTGGTGAGGTCTTGAGTCTTACTCAATACTCACACCTTGTAACACAGCCAAGAACTCCTTCTTTGCTGATCTATTTTGAACTCTTTCAAAATCACGTCAAGGTGTGCATTCTTTGAAAGTATCATCGGGCGTCTTGATCTATCTCTATAGATCTTGATGCCCAATATGTAAGTAGCTTTATCCAGGTCTTCCTTTGAAAAACTCCTTTCAAACAACCCTTTATGCTTTCCAGAAATTTTACATCATTTCGGTTCAACAATATGTCATTCACATATACTTATCAGAAATGTTGTAGCGCTCCCACTCACTTTATTGTAAATACAAGTTTCTAACAAACTTTGTATAAACCCAAAAACTTTGATCACTCCATAAAGGCGTATATTCTGACTCCGAGATGCTTGCTCTAGTCCGTGGAAGGATCGCTGGAGCTAGCATACCTTTTAGCATCCTTAGGATCGACAAAACCTTTCTGATTGTATCACATACAACCTTTCCTTACGGAAACTGGTAAGGAAACTTGTTTTTGACATCCATCTGCCAGATTTCATAAATGCAGCTAATGCTAACATGATTCCGACGGACTTAAGCATCGCTACGGATGAGAAAATCTCATCGTAGTCAACTCCTTGAACTTGTGAAAATACTCTTTGCCACAAGTCGAGCTTCATAGACGGTAACATTACCGTCCATGTCCGTCTTCTTCTTAAAGATCCATTTATCTCAATGGCTTGCCGATCATCGGGCAAGTTCACCAAAGTCCATGCTTTGTTCTGATACATGGATCCTATCTCGGATTTCATGGCTTCTAACCATTTGTCGGAATATAGGCCCACCATCGCTTCTCCATAGCTCGCAGGTTCAGTATTGTCTAACAATATGATATCTAAGACAGGATCACGTACCACTCTGAAGTAGCATGCATCCTCGTCGTCCTACCAGGTTTGGTAGTGACTTGATCCGAAGTTTCATGATCACTATCATAAGCTTCTACTTCAATTGGTGTAGGTGCCACAGGAACAACTTCCTGTGCCCTGCTACACACTAGTTGAAGTCATGGTTCAATAACCTCATCAAGTCTCCACCATCCTCCCACTCAATTCTTTCGAGAGAAACTTTTCCTCGAGAAAGGACTCGTTTCTAGAAGCAATTACTTTTGCTTCCAGATCTGAAATAGGAGGTATACCCAACTGTTTTGGGTATTCTATGAAGATGCATTTATCCGCTTTGGGTTCGAGCTTATCAGCCTGAAACTTTTTCATATAAGCATCGCAGCCCCAAACTTTTAAGAAACGACAACTTAGGTTTCTCTAAACGGTGTCGTCTCAACGGAATTGCGTGGTGCCCCTTTTAAAGTGAATGCGGTTATCTCTAATGCCTAACCCATAAACGATAGTGGTAATTCGATAAGAGACATCATGGTATGCACCATATCCAATAGGGTGCAGTTATGATGTTCGGACACACCATCACACTGTGGTGTTCCAGGCGGTATTAATTGTGAAACACTTTCCACAATGTCTAAATTGTGTGCCAAACTCGTAACTCAGATACTCATCTCTATGATCATATCATAGACATTTTATCCTCTTGTCACGACGATCTTCAACTTCACTCTGAAATTACTTGAACCTTTCAATAATTCAGACTTGTGTTTCATCAAGTAAATACACACAGCATCTACTCAAATCATCTGTGAAGTAAGAACATAACGATATCCACTGCATGCCTCAGCACTCATTGGACTGCATACATCAAAATGTATTACTTCCAACAAGTTGCTCTCTTGTTCCATCTTACTGAAAATGAGGCCTTTTAGTCATCTTGCCCATGTGGTATGATTTGCATGTCTCAAGTGATTCAAAATCAAGTGAGTCCAAACGATCCATCTGCATGGAGTTTCTTCATACCAATAGACATGGTTCGCATGTCTCAATCTTTTCAAAAACGAGTGAGTCCAAAGATCCATCTACATGGAGCTTCTTCATGCGTTCTATACCAATATGACTCAAATGGCAGTGCCACAAGTATGTGGTACTATCATTACTATTTTATATCTTTTGGCACGAACATGTGTATCACTGCGATCGAGATTCATTTTAGGTGCAAGACCATTGAAGGTATTATTCAAACAAACAGAGTAACCATTATTCTCCTTAAATGAATAACCGTATTGCGATAAACATAATCCAATCATGTTTATGCTCAACGCAAACACCAAATAACAATTATTTAGGTTTAACACCAATCTCGATGGTAGAGGGAGCATGCGATGCTTGATCACATCAACCTTGGAAACACTTCCAACACATATCATCATCTCACCTTTAGCTAGTCTCCGTTTATTCCGCAGCTTTTATTTCGAGTTACTAACACTTAGCAACCGAACCGGTATCTAATACCCTGGTGCTGCTAGGAGTACTAGTAAAGTACACATTCATATAATGTATATCCAATATACTTCTGTCGACCTTGCCTGCCTTCTCATCTACCAAGTATCTAGGGTAGTTCTGCTTCAGTGACCGTTCCCCTCATTACAGAAGCACTTAGTCTCGGGTTTGGGTTCAACCTTGGGATTCTTCACTAGAGCAGCAAATGATTTGTTGTTTCATGAAGTATCCACACATGTATCTGAGTTTCCTATCAATACAATTCTAGCATGGATAATAAACGATTATCATGAACAAGAAATATAATAATAACCAATTTATTATTGCCTCTAGGGCATATTTCCAACAATACGGTAAGTAAACAAACTCCGAAAAATCCGCAAAAATATTTTTTGTCAGTTTTGGAATATAACAAAAATTAGGAAAATAAGAAACAACCGGGAAACGTACCCTGGTGGGCACAAGATACCAGGGCGCGCCTGGCTTGCCAGGCGCCCAGGTGAGTTGTGCCCACCTGGGGCACCTTCCGGACTCCGTTTTTCTCCCGTTTGCTTGTTTCCCAAGATAAAAAAAAACTTTATGTACCCCCTGAAACCACTAACCACCATATCACGGAGAAATCTTCTATTTTCTTTCCTTGTTGTTTTCTGACAGATCCAATCTACCATGGCCGCTTCACGCTCCTCCAAGGACAAGTTCTTCGAGAACGTCATCAACCCATATCTGCGGAAGGTGATGCAGCACCCTCAGGCTATCCGGATGCATGAGAGGGTGCTGCACATCTGCAATGTGCAAGGTCCCAAGGGGACGGGAACCGTGGAGGCCAGGCTTGAAGCTATGGAGTAGGAGGTCTTCCGGTGCAAGGGAACAGTGGAACGTGGACTCAATGCCAATCACCTCATGATCGCGGACTACACCCATGATCTCAAGGTGGATGGCAAGTCCATGAAAGACATCGTCTTCACCTTCAACAAGCGAACCAACTTCCTCCAAAGCCAGATCTATGATCTCCAAAACCAAGTCTTTGAATATAAGGCAAGGTTTAAAGGTATGAGTTTGGATGCCAGTTACAGGACCCATGAGACTCACTCCTCCTCTTATAATGGTGAATCCCTGCCATGGAAACCCGAGGACAAGACTTCACCACCACCATCTTCTTCATCACCAAAAGAAAATTGAGTATCGGGTATGGGCACTCCCCTTGGCTTCCTCCAAGCTTGGGGGAGGTGCCCCGGTATCGTATCATCCCCACTATCTTTTGCCTTTTCTTATTTTAGTTCGATCTTTTGCTTTAGATGAATAAAAGTTTAGTTCAATCCTTTCTTTTCAAGAGTTTGCTTAGTGATCTATCCTTGTAATCGTGTGCGAGATATATGATAAAGTTTAGTTTGAGTTTTTGCTTTCTTTACTTTCATGTTGCAATAAAAATAAAGGAAATAAATTAAAAAGATCATGTGCTAATCTTATGGTAAGTGATGACACCACATAAGGAAAAGTATAAGTAGAAAATTTTATTAGAGATTGACAAACATAGCATTGGTCAATGATGCAACTCATGAAAGAATTAAAAAGGGAAGAGAAGATTCACATATAAATACACTATCCTAGAAATGGTTTGTGATTGTGAGCCCCCATCAAAATATTATATGCCAAAATTGTTGACGTTGGACAAGGAAGACAACGTAATGATTTATATTTGTTCATATTCACATAGAAGTCATATTGTCATAGATCCTTCAACATGTGGTGCTTGCCCCTATCTTTGCTAGCCAAAATTCCGCACTAAGTAGAGATACTACTTGTGCATCCAAAAACCCTTAAACCCAAATCTTATTTTCAAGCGTCCACCATACCTACCTAGGGATTGAGCAAGATCCCTCAAGTAAGTTGTCATCGGTGCAATAAGGCAATAAAAATTGCTTCTAAAAGTGTGAGATCATTTAGTGTAAGAGAAAATTGAGCGTTGTACGAACTTGTGATGGTGAAGAATAAAAGCGACAAACTGCATAATAAAGGTTGCCATCACAAGGGGCAATACAACGTGAGTTTATTTTTCACTAAGGGGTTGAGCATACAAACAAATAAGCGCATGGCAACCTCTGCTTCCCTCTGCGAAGGGCCTATCTTTTACTTTTATGTATTTACTTTTATGCAAGACTCAAAGTTTCTTCTCTCTATTCCTTTTTATTTTCTTCTTTGGCAAGCATCATGTGGTGAGGAAGGATCTAGGCACATATGTCCAGTTGAATATGGGTGGCATAAGTTATTATTGTTGACATCACCCTTGAGGTGAATACGTTGGGAGGCGAAACTATAAGCCCCCATCTTTCTGTGTGTCCGGTTGAAATGTTTTGCTCATGTGTATGCGGTGAGTGTCAGCAATCATAGAAGACTATATGATAGTTGAGTATGTGGACTTGCCTAAAGGCTTCGGTACATGACCCTTCCTAAAAAGATGATGAATTGTAGTTGCAAAGTTGACTGAGAACATAGTTTGTTGGTTTCTAATAGAGTTTATGCTTTATACTTCAATTGTGTGATGAAATGTCACTTATTCATGGGGAGTCTATGATAAAAGTCTTATGTTTAAATTTGTTGCTGTCATAATAATCTACATGATGCTTCTATATCCGTATTTTGTTTTTATCGACACCTCTCTCTCTAAGCATGTGGACATGTTTTTCGATTTCGGTTTTCGCTTGAGGACAAGCGAGGTCTAAGATTGGGGGAGTTGATACGTCCATTTTGCATCATGTTTTCCTACTGTTATTTATGATGTTTTTATGCATAATAATGCTTTTTGGAGTAATTCTAATGCTTTTTCTCTCATAATATGCAAGGTACACACAAAGAGGGAGAATTCAGGCAGCTGGAAATCTGGACCTCCACTACAAGAAATATGTCAACTTGTGACCTTCTGTTAGTGACCCTAGAAGAATTGGTCATAAATTTATGACCATTTTAGACCAATTGGTCAAAAGTTGTTCGGGGGTCTCCAAACCCTAACCCATAACGACCATTCTTGTCAGAAAGGTCGGAATTTCATTAGAGGAAATGGTCGTAAAGCGGGAAGCACTGTCCACTGCCTCACGCCTAGCTGATAAAGACCAATAAAAAATGGTCAGTACGCTTGAGTTTGAATGAATTAGGATGATTAGGCAGCCACCTCAGCAACCTCGCTTATGTGTCACTGTCTAGGTGTCATTTTTTCTTAAATGTTAATATTCAACAGACAGACGGGGCACACACTGACAGGCAGGACCCATTTGACAGGTGGGGCCGAGCGCTTAATTCGCCCAAAAAATATGCGCGAGGTGGGACTCGAACCCACAACCTCGCGCTTGCATCGCTCGCTTGCTACCGCTGGCCTAGAGAGGGACAGTTGCTCATGTATGGGAATTTATCTATACATTATATAAAACTATGGCTCTCTCGTATCATTGACAAGTGGGACCTTCCGACCAGGTGGCATCGAACAGAGCAACACTGACAGGTGGGACCCATTTGACAGGTGGGTGAGCGAGCGTTTAATTCCCTAAAAAATGTGCGCTAGCGGGGACTCGAACCCACGACCTGGCGCTGGGTTCGCTCGTTCTGTACCGCTGGGATAGAGAGGGATTGTTGCTAATGTGTGGGTAGTTTTCTATATAGTATATAAAACCACGGCTCTCTCGTATCAGTGACAAGTGGGACCTTCCAACCAGGTGGCGGCGGGTGGCATCGAACAGAGCAACACTTAGCGTTTTTCTAGGTCTTCCGACCAGGTGGCGGTGGGCGGCGGCGGAAGAAACCAGCAGGGGCGGGGCCGGTGGGCGGCGGGCGACGGGTGGCGGGCGGAAGAAACTAGCAGGGGGCGGACGAGGGCGGGGCCGGCGGCCGAAGCAACCAGCAGGGGCCGCTCGCCTTGCCCACGACCTCGCCGCAGGTGACGTCGCCCACGGCCTCGCGGCCGAAGCAACCAGCAGGGGGCGGGGTGGAGGTGGGGGCGGGGCCGGCAGCGGAGGTAACCAGCAGGGGGCGGAGGCGAGGCAGGGCATGGATGCGAAGCGACCAGCAGGGGCGTGGGCGACCGACGGTGGTGGGGGCGGGGGCAGGAACGGCGTCCTCGCCCACGCAAGGAGAGGCTCGCCGAGCATGGGGGACTCGCCGCCACCGCAAGCACACCTCCCGGTATGCACCCGTCACCTCTTCCCCCCTCACCTCACCCGAGCATGGATTTCAGTGGGAGATGGATTTCAGTCAGATGTTCTTCAGCATAGATGAATTTTGTTGATGCACTGTTAGCAGTTAGGAGATAGCTTGCTTGTTTGGTAGATATTGCATAGATGAATTTTCTTGATGTACTGTTAGGAGTTCTTCAGCTTGTTTGTTAATAATTCTTCAGGCCTTGTTAGGTTAAGATTTGGGGGGAATTTGAGCTAGATGGCCTCAGTTGTTCTTCAATTGTTTGTCTACAGATTGTTAGGATCATAGTAATTGTAATTGATAGAAACAACATAGTATTTGTTAGGAGCTAGCTAGCTTGGTCTTCCCAGAAACATGATCCTTCTAAATCTTGGTTTGGTTTAATTTGAATTAGCCTTCTCTGCAACATTAATTCATGCCAATTTTAGTGTTGGTTTGATTTATAGTTTGGTTTGTTTCAATGTTGTGGTTAGGCAATTAGCATATAAAATTTTCTGGATTTTTAGCTGCGATTACTGCCATCCATTTTCATTAATTAATCTTGATGCACTTAGATTGATTTGCTAAGTTGCAACAATTTGTTGTCTTTGGCAGATGGACGGAAGCTGGATTAGAAAAGGAGTTAGAAAGTTTTCGGAAGAACATATGAAAGGAGTTAATGATTTCATGGCATTTGTTCGGGCAAATTTTGCCAACGATGCTCACATTCTTTGCCCATGCTGTGAATGCCTCAACCGTCCAAGAATGGCTCAAGGAAGAGTGGAAGATCATCTGCTTCTTAATGGGATGTCCAGCACATATGATAGATGGATATATCATGGAGAACCTTTAGACGGACAACCTCAACATTTTGAAGCTGATACACAGGCCCCTCATATGATGGGTGGTGGTGATGTTGGCATTGATTTCATGGAAAAGGTTTTGCGAGATAATGCTGGTTTGGAGGAAGAGGATGGGCATGAAGATGATAGGATTCCTGACCTATTAAAGGATTTGTACGATGCTGAAGATCATGCTGATGGACAGAAGTCGTTGTTTGTTGAGGTGTTAGAGGAGGCGAAGCGCGCAGCTCATGAAGGGGGTAAATTTTCAAGATTTACCTTCACCGTGAAGTTACTCCACATCAAGTCTTTCTACCGGATTAGCAATGCTGCATTCAACGCAATACTCCGCCTTTTGAGCTTGCAATTCCCTGATAGTTGTGTTCCCGGATCTTATGATGAAGCATTGAGCATAATCCGCAGGCTGGGGTTAGGTTATGTGTCAATACATGTGTGCCCAAATAACTGCGTCCTGTTTCGGAAGGATTTAGCAAAGCATGACAACTGTCCAAAATGCAATGCCTCTAGGTGGAAAGATGCTGATGGGAAGAAGTCAATACCGGAGAAGGTACTGAGGCACTTTCCGTTGATACCAAGGCTGCAGCGGATGTTCATCTCGAAGAAATCATCACGTGAGGTACAGTGGCACCAGCTGAAGCGGCAACCTGTGGACAATGAGCTGAGCCATCCAGCGGACGGAGAGGCATGGAAAGAGTTTGACCGTATACATTTAGATTTTGCTGCAGATCCAAGGAACATAAAACTTGGCATTGCCACAGATGGGTTTAATCCGTTTGGGAACATGAGCACGTCTTATAGCATGTGGCCAGTTTTTGTGGTGCCGTACAACTTGCCACCATGGGCATGCATGGATCAGTCCAACTTCATGATGTCATTGCTTATCCCGGGTCCAGAGTCTCCAGGAAAGGATTTTGATGTCTTTATGGAGCCCCTCGTAGAAGAACTGCTCCAGCTCTGGACTGGTGTACCTACATACGATGCCTTGAGTCCAGAAGAAAAGTTCAATCTACGTGCTGCAATCATATGGTCCATCCATGATTTCCCGGCTCTGCACACTCTGTCTGGGAGGATCACAGCGGGTTATAAGGCCTGTGTCCATTGTGACAAAGACCCTTGCTCAAAGAGAATAAGGAGCAAGATCTGCTATATTGGGCACCGCCGCTTTCTTCCCCGAAACCATCGCTGGCGAAGAAGCAAAGATTTTAATGGTAAGAATGAAACCCGTGACAAGCCAGCTGAATTCACTAAAGAAGAGCTGGAGCAGCAACTTGAAAAGGTGAAAGATGTGAGACCAGGAAAGCTTGCGAAGAAAAGAAAGCGTGAGGAAGGTCAATGTTGGGACCGGAGGTCTTGTTTGTGGGACCTGCCATACTGGGCTGATCTGAAATTAAGGCATAATCTCGATGTAATGCACATTGAGAAAAACATATGCGAGAATCTGCTAGGGACGTTTCTGAACATTGAAGGGAAGACAAAGGACACGGTTAGTTCTAGGCTTGATTTGGAGGACATGGGCATAAGAGAAGATTTGCATCTACAGCACAATGAAGATGAAGATTCATTTGAAATGCCACGAGCATGGTATACAATGAGTAAAGAACAAAAGCTTGCATTCTGTGAATTCCTAAGAGCGGTGAAATTTCCAGATGGTTATGCTGCTAACCTAGCAAAGTGTGTTACTTCTGATGGATTCAAGCTTTCAGTACTGAAAACCCATGATTGTCACATCCTCCTCCAAAGGATTTTACCGGCGGGCCTCCAAGGAATCATGGACAAGGATATATATGAAGCGGTTGCTGAGCTGGGAAATTTCTTTAGAGAACTGTGCTGCAAAACACTCAAGTTAACTGTCCTGGAAAGACTTGAAAAAGAAATCCCAATTATTCTTTGCAAGCTCGAGAAGATTTTCCCTCCAGCTTTCTTCACCGTGATGGTCCATTTGGCGGTGCACTTACCAAAAGAGGCAATGCTTAGAGGCCCTGTGCAATACGGTTGGATGTACCCAATCAAAAGAAGGCTGCTTACTTGTAAGCGTTATGTGCGAAACACGGCAAGACCTGAAGGTTCTATTGCTGAAGCATATGTCGTTGACGAGTGCTTGACTTTTTGCTCTAGATACTTTGGCGATGTGGAAACAAGATGGAACCGACCGGGCAGAAATAGAGAGCGGTCTGATTTGCAAAGTGGTGGTGTCTCTGTTTTCAACCATGGTGTGAACTTTCTTGGAGCCTCACAATACTTGGAGGCTGGTGATGAGTATGACAAGATGGTTTGGTATGTGCTCAGCAATTGCGCCGAGGTTCTACCATATATCGAGTACGTTATATCTTGTGCACTCATTATATATTTTTTTGCTTGGGTTGGCACCAGCCTAATGTTTTAATTCACATGTTTTGTTTGCATTGCAGGAAATGCAAGGAAGAGTTAAATCAGGAAGAAAGCAAGATCAATGTTGATAAAAGGGTTGCCAAGGGGTTTGCTAATTGGTTTAAGAATCATGTGAGATCTTTAGCCACATGTTTGATGTTTTCTGTGTTATTCACCAATTGTTAAATACCATTGTTTGCTAAATGGTTTATTTGTGCAGATTGGAAAGTTGCATGAGGAGAAGAAGGTCAGTGATGATCTATTTGCTTTGGCATGCTTACCGGATAAGCGAGTGAGAGTGTATTCAGCATGCATTGCTGACGGTGTCCGGTACCACACCGTTGACCGCGAGGAAAAAGGAAGACACAGAATAGTGGAATCGTCACTGAGGGGTCACATGATCGTGAGATCATTGACTTCTATGGTCAGTTGAGAAGCATCGTAGAGTTGCAGTACAACTCTAGTGGAGGCATCCATCGCTCGGTTGTCTTATTTCGCTGTGACTGGTTTGAGCTTGGTAGCAAGAAGAAGAGAGACTCTTTTGTCAAATATGATGGCCACTTCAAAAGCATCAACACTGCAAGGTGCTGGTATAAGAGTGATCCCTTTATTCTAACAACACAAGCAACAATGGTGTTTTATCTGCCAGACACTCTTTTGCACGGAAAATGGCGAGTTGTGCAAAACTTTGAGCACAGACACTTGTGGAGTGTGACTAAAACTGAAGTTGAAAAGGGCCCCGGTGATGGTGGACTAACATACCAAGATGATGACTCTACGGAAGTTCCATTGCAAGATGATGATGACTCTATGGAAGTTCCGGTGCAAAGCAGAGTGCGAAGGGACCGGGAACGTGTGATCATTGATGCTGCAACAGTTGAAGGCATCAAGAAAAGAAGAAAGGTGGTAGCGGATGGACATGAGAGCGAGGATGAGGAAAACAGGACTGATCATACTATACTGCAATATTGTAGTGATGATGAGGAAAACAGGAGTGGGCATAGAGTTCCTTGTTTTCGTATCGACGACGATGAGTAGCGAAGGTAAATTTGGTCTCCTTGGTGATCTAATGCTATTTTGTCTCCTTGGTAGTTGTTGTTGATGTGATCCTGATGTAATGTTTGTACTACAAATCTCTCCCGGTACCAAAATGCATGAGACTGTGTAGTGATGGAAGATGATGGTTGAAGATACAATGCAAAATGATGTAGTTTTGGTGATCATGAAGTTTTGGTGATGGAAGATACAATGCAAAATGAAGATGTTGTTTTGGTGAACTGAAGATGCAAAATGTTGTTTTTTTGGTGAATTGAAGATGTTGTTTTTAGAGCTGTTTTTCTGAACTGAAGATGTTATGGTGTAAAATGCTATTTTTTTGAACTGAGTAGTTTTGGTGATCATGTAGTTTTGGTTGTCATGTAAAAGTTTACAAAATGATGTGATCCTTAAGTTATTTTGAACTGAAGATGTTGCTTTGATCACCAAAATTCAGTTTTGGGTTTGATCATGTAGTTTTCAGAGCTGTTTTGGTCAGAACTGAAGATGTTGCTTTAACTGAATTTTGCTTCAACTGAACATGGGCGCGCTCCATCAGACAGCTGTGAGCAAAAAAATATGCACGAGTGGGGACTCGAACCCACGACCGTGCGCTCATTTCACTGTGTTTCTACCAGTGGGCTAGGAAGAGGCTACTGGTCTTCTCCTCTATGCCATCTCTTTTAAACTCATCAAACTAGTCAAATATCAAACACACACCTCGCTGACAAGTGGGCCACTCGACCCACTCGCTGACAAGTGGGCCATTTTTCTACTCTACCCAAGCTACCAAAAAATATGCGCACGGCCAAAAAATATGCGCCAGCGGGGGCTCGAACCCACGACCGAGGGCTTGTTTCAACATGTTCACTACCACTAAGCTAGGAAGAGACTGTTGGTTATGTACCCGAACGAAACTACGTGTGTTGGAGAGAGTGGCTGTCTCTCAAACAAGTGGACCCTCCTCTCCCGCAACTGACAAGTGGACCCTCCTCCTCTCATTTCCCCATTCTTTTCCTTCCTCTCCCGCAACTCCTTCCTCTCTGTCGTCGTCGCCGCCGCCGCAGCTCATCTCCTTCCTCTCTGCCACCGCCGCCACCGACCGCTGGAGGTTTGAATCCGCTGCCTTCCTCTCTCGCAACTCCTTCCTCTTCTGATAGGTTAGGGTTTTCTGCTGCTGTTTACTGGATTCGATTAGGGTTTGAATGGATTAGGGATTAGATTCGCTTAGGGTTTGATTCGAATGGAGGGGGAGTGGGTGGGGTGGTGTTGTTCTGGCCTTGGATTAGGGTTCGTTTGGAAATTTGGGTTAGATAATTTGAAAGCCCACAACTAAGCTGACTGACCTAGCAAAATATGATTTGAATCCTTCCTCTTAACTTAGTAGCAAAATATGATATGGTTCAAATTAGTTAAAGTAGATAGATTAGGTTTCTTATCTACTATTGAGGCCCTGTTGATGTTGATGTTTTTGGTGCTAGCAAAATATGGAATGAGTAGAAGAAGAAAACAGAGTGTTGTTGATGTTTTCGCCATCAGAAATGTCCTTGTTTTTGCTAAGATAGAGTAGTAGCAAATTGAGGCCATTGCCATTTATAGTAGTATTCCAAATTGAGGCCTTGGCAAACACATGTAGTAAATATCCAACTTGGCTCTGACACTAGTAAGATCAGACTCATATCTTCCCATATGGTTCATTTATAGATATGCAAAGGGGCAGATATGTTCATATATGTTCATTTATAGATATAGATATGTTCATGCAGATATCTGCCCATATGTTGGATTAGATATGTAGATATCTGCCATATCTACATGTCTGCCCATTTATAGATATTTGATATGGGCAGATATGTTCATTTATAGATATAGATATGTTCATTTATAGATATGGGCAGATATGCCTTTTAGAGTAGACATGGGCAGATATGGTCCTTTTATAGTAGCAAATTGTTTTGCCATTGAGATTGAGATTGAATATTTGTGTAGTGTGACCGAACATTGAGATTGTTTTCTGTTTCTTTCGATGATTTGTGTGGTTCAGTTTCTGAAGTAAACTGGAGATGTTAGAAATTTGATGGTTGCTGTCCATATATCTCAACTTATGAACATATCTGTCCAAATTTGATGGTTTCTGAAGTAAACTATATATATATCTCCACTTATGAACATATCTGTCCAAATTTGATGGTTTCTGAACATGTGCCTTAACTCCTTTTCTGTCATTTGGTGTCCATGGATTGAAATGTTGGCTGTTATATATTGATTGTAGTATATTTGTGCATGTTAATTCAGTGTTTGTATTGATTTGATGCCAATGTTCGGAAACAATATTTTGATGTTGCTGTTGCTGTTGTTATTCTTGTTGTGGTTACCTGAAATGTTGATATTCTACTTTTTTGAAGCGCTTGTTTCCTATTTATGTCCAGTCCTGTTTATGGTAACTTGTTGTTTAATTTACAATGCTGCTTTTCACAGAAGTGAGATGGCTGGCTTGGAAGGTTTCGAGTTCTTCGAGATCGTAATTGAGAAATCTTGCAGTAGGCAGGTATATTTATCATCACTCATTTCTTTATCATCACTATGTTGTCTAGTGCTTGATTGGTACAATTAACCACTGCTTGACCCTCGCTGCAGAGGCTACCTGACAAGTTTGCGAAGATGCTCGCCGGCCATGAGCCCCACAAAGTGAAGCTGCGGGAGGCCGGCAGCGGGCTTCGCAGGCTGTGGGGCGTGTTGGTGGTGTTCGATGGTGAAGGCCACATGTACCTAGGGCCCGGCTGGGAGCAGTTCGCCCGCGCCCATGAGCTACAGCTCAGGCACTTCCTTGTCTTCCGCTACGACGGCGACGCCATGTTCACCGTGAAGATGTTCGACAACACCATGTGCCGCATGTACTACCATCACGACGACGATGCCAGTAAGCTCTCTGCCTCTCTTCTTCCTGTCCTTTTGGCTTCCTCTACCTGCATGACGACAACACCATGTTCACACTTTGTTGCATTTGGCCAGGCAATGGGAGCAGCAGCAGGGATGACGAGGAGCGGAGTGGGGATGACGAGGAGCAGAGCGGGGATGCCGAGGAGCAGCCTATTCTGGCTAACGACGACCCTGCTATGTTGGTTGCGGATGACGACCTTGCTATGGTGGTGGCTGACGACGACCCTGCTATGGTGGTGGCGGACGACGACCCTGCTATGGTGGTGGCTGACGATGACCTCGCGATTGTGGTGCCTAATGATGACCTCGCAATGGTGGTGCCTGACAATGACCTCGTGATGGTGGTGGCGCCTGCAATCCCACAGCTTGGCTACAGGACCATGCCAATTATGGTAGAGGAGTACATCCGCGTTGGGATTCGCCACTCTGAGCGCATCAAGTTGATGAAGGAGAAGAAGGAGGAGTGAAGATGTTAAGAAATGAAGTGGCAATGTTAAGCATGTTAGGTTTAAGCTTGTTAGTGTAATCTGAACATGTCAATGTTAAGTATGTCAGGTTTAATTTTGTGCATGCTCATGGATGCTGTATGACAGTGCCATCTAAACATGTCAATTTCTTAATTATGAATATTCAGTTTGGTAATTGATAGGAATTGAAATTTTTTATGCATGCTCATGGATGAAAGATAAAATTATGGGTTTTTGTGCATGCTCATGTATGAAACAATATAAGTTTCATTTTTTGAATGCTAAAAACATGACACAAACCCTAGCCATGGATGGCCGCCGCGACGAAATCGGCCGGTTTTTGAAAACATCGTAAAAAAATCAAAAAAATCAAAAAAATGGGAGACCTCCGTGTAACATCATCAAATGTGGCCTACCAACTAGCAAAAATACTAAACTTGCAATACCGGTGTTTTCTTGAAAAAGTGTTCTCAAAAACGACCTACCATGAATGAAGATTCATGGCTTTCAAGCCAAACTAGCAATGATATGGCCGTATTCGTTGAATAGTTTTTCATAATATGCCAAAATTTGGCGCATGCCTCCGTCTTGTGATGGCAAACAATGTTGCCAAAGCGAGGTTCCAACTTGTTTAACAAAAAATCGTTTTTCATTCTTTGAATGCTAAAGACATGCGTTTTTCGTGAAGCGGCTACAAGGAGGGTCACCCCAAACGGCGCCATTCCATGTCTATCTCAAAGTAGACCCTGTTTTACGGACGGTCGCCAAAAAGCATGCATTTCTGACCCTCGTAGCTACTCCCGGCCATTCTGACCACCTTCGGCCGATTCAGCTGGAACCAGCTGGAATTTGAACTGCAGGTCCTCCATAGCTTGCCCGTTATTTTTGCCAAAAATCATTTTTAGCTTCAGAGGTAGGCATTTCATCAAAGAATCGACAACAGATTGGCACGACTCAAACCCTAGCCACGGACGGCCGACGCGACGAAATCGGCCGGTTTTTTAAAACATCGTAAAAAATTCAAAACAAATCAAAAAAATGGGAGACCTTCGTGTAACATCATCAAATGTGGCCTACCAACTAGCAAAAATACTAAACTTGCAATACCGGTGTTTTCTTGAAAAAGTGTTCTCAAAAACGACCTACCATGAACGAAGATTCATGGCTTTCAAGCCAAACTAGCAATGATATGGCCGCATCCGTTGAATAGTTTTTGATAATATGCCCAAATTTGGTGCATGCCTCCGTCTTGTGATGGCAAACAATGTTGCCAAAGCGAGGTTCCAACTTGTTTAACAAAAAAACCGTTTTTCATTTTTTGAATGCTAAAGACATGCGTTTTTCGTGAAGCGGCTATAAGGAGGGTCACCCCAAACGGCGACATTCCATGTCTATCTCAAAGTAGACCCTGTTTTATGGACGGTCGCCAAAAAGCATGCATTTCCGACCCTCGTAGCTACTCCCGGCCATTCAGACCACCTTCGGCCGATTCAGCTGGAACCGGCTGGAATTTGAACTGCGAGTCCTCCATAGCTTGCCCGTTATTTTTGCCGAAAATCATTTTTAGCTTCACAGGTAGGCATTTCATCAAAGAATCGACAACAGATTGGCATGACTCAAACCCTAGCCACGGACGGCCGCCGCAATGAAATCGGCCGGTTTTTGAAAACATCGTAAAAAGTTCAAAAAAAATCAAAAAAAGGGAGACCTTCGCGTAACATCATCAAATGTGGCCTACCAACTAGCAAAAATGCTAATCTTGCAATACCGGTGTTTTCTTGAGCTATTCGCTATGATTTTAACCATGGTTTCTACAAAGTTTACAAAAAAAACCTGATTTTTTCTGCCTCCAAACCTGTAAAAACTGGTGAAAATTTCCCTCCCACCCCACCAAAATTTCCCTCCTAGCACCAAATTTTCCCTCCCACCCCACCAAAATTTCCCACCACTTCTCTCCCACTACCAGGCGGGTCCCACCACTCCCTCTCCCACTAACACGCGGGATCCCCTCCCCTCCCCTCCCAAAATTTCCCCATTCCCCTCCCCTCTCCCCGACGAACCCTAGCTTCTCCCTCCCTCCCCTGCTCCGCGCCGCCCCGCCGACAACCACTCCCTCCCCTGCTCCGCGCCGCCCCGCCGCCCGTCCTCTGCTCCGCCTCTTCCCGACGAATCCCCACAACCCTAGCCACCCCACAACCCTAGCCACCCCTTCCCTGCTCCGCGCCGCCCCTCCCCTGCTCTGCGCCGCCCCGCCGCCCCTCCCCTACTCCGCGCCTCCCCGACGACGAATCCCCCCTCCCCTCTCCCCTCCACGACGGCGGCTACGTCGATGACATCTATGGCTACATCGACCACCCCGGCTACGACTACGTCGACGACGGCGACTACATCGACGATGGTGGCTACATCGACGACGGCGACTACATCATCTACATCATCGACGATCGACGACGGCAGGTATGTTGCTCTCCTCGATCCATCTCCCCTCGATGTTTAGATCTTCTAGGGTTCGGTAGATCCCCCTCATGGGTTCTCCTAGGGTTCATGGGGATGGATCGACGCGGGTTAGGGTTAGGATTCATGGGATTAGGGTTAGGGTATACGTTGCTCTCTGGTTCATGGGGTAGGATCGATGGGGATTCATGGGGATGATCTCCCTTTGGTTCATGGAGTTCATGGGGTTAGGGTTCATTGGTTTCATGGGGGTCTGAGTGCATGTTCTAAATTGCCTCCCTATGCATGATTTCAATTGTTGTTAAGAGTATGCGCATGTTCTCAAGGGTTAGCCTACACAAAGCCACTTACTTGCAATTGTTGTTGGTCTATATGGGTTGATATAGCAAATCATTCATGCCTATGAGAATGTCCATAATTCTTTTTTCTGTTCCATTCTGATGAGAATGTGCTGCTGCACATTGATTATGATGAGTAATCTGATTTGTATGGGGTTGGATTCATGGGGTTAGGGTTTTGTGGGGAGGTGGTTCTTTATTCTAGATTTTGTATGCTCTATTTGATTGTGCATCCCTGTCAATGACTCTGACATGGCATGTGGCTTGATATTATTCTAGATTGTTGCTTAATGTTTTGCGTTGTCATGTGGATGCCCTATGGCAGCTCATCCATGGCCTTGTTTGTCCTGCAGGTCATTGAGCAGCATCAGGAGGAGGAGCTCAAGCACGGCTACCACGACGCACCACCAGAAAAGCAGGTTATTGTCCATCTCCATCTCCCTCTCCCTCTGCTGCCAATCCTGTTATTTGTTCTTGATTATGGTCACCACTAAATCTAAAGCTCTGTAGTTGTTGTTCCCATGCTATCTAGGGCTTGTAGGTTCCCATTCATGTTTGTTTTCTATCCTGTGAGATCCTGCCATGCTTTGGTTTACATATGGATGATCTAGTTCCATAGCTATGTTCCTGGGTTTGCTAAATTGGTTAGTGGCAGTGTTGATCTCTCATTGCTTCCTATGGGACTCTGGTGTTCATATAGAAAGCTTCCTGCTCACTGCACTACTAGAGTAGTTAATGTAGGTGTGATATATGCTCTCTGGGTTGGTCTAGTTAATTCATGGTGTTCATTACTAAATGATTAAGTCCATCTGCCATTTCTCTGAGCTTTATTCTATTGATTGTCTGGCTGTGTTAGTTTGTTACTTTGTGCTACTTTTATGTAATGACACCAATTAACTTAGTTGAGTTATGTACATTGCTACCCCCTGCTTTATGTAGTCAAGATTTTAAGGCATGCTTCATATCCTTCCTGTGTACATGCATGCTTGTTTAGTGCAATTACATGGTTGCTTAATTAATTTAACTACATCACTATATTGTTGATCCAGCAAGTTTGCTTCACATGTATTATTACTGATGCATTGCTACACCTGTGTGTGCATGCTGGTTCAAGTGCTTTCCTTTATTGATACAAGTGCATCATTCTACTTTGTCCCTGTTATATCTCATTCTTGTTTATTTTATTTTGCAAGCTATTATAGAAACGTTCCAACCACCTCAAGATCATCCATGGCAAGGAGGACAAGGTCAAACATGAGGCCAACCGTTGGTATGCAACTTGCTCCTTGTGGTTATACTATCAGTTTCATAAAATATGTGTCTTAATATGCTAAGTGAAATGTATTACTGCAATCTGAATAAGCTGGCTTAATTGTGCCTGTGTGCTGTTAGTCTTCCTTACCTGAATAACTAGGATTAAATGATAATAAAATATCATAAGATATGTTTGGTTGTCTGTCCATGCATTCCAAACATTCACCTAATAGTTACGTTTCCTTTATCATGCAAAGAAGAGCCTCTCACCGAGTATGAGAAGGTTAGGGCTAGAAATATCATGAGGAACAATCGGATGTTCCAGTCCCTTGGCATCGGTGCAATCGCGTCGATGATTAGGAAAACAAATGGTGTACAAGAAGGTAGAAGTGATGAGGTTCAAGAAGGTAGTGGAGTTATCAATGATGACCCAGAGTACAATCCTAAGGAGGATGAAGTTATTGATGGAGAGGAAGTGGATGATGTTGTAGTGAACAAGACTGTTAAGGTGCAAACTCTGTCTTGCTTGGAGGGTTGGGGTTCTTTTATGCTATGTGTTTCCTTGTGCTCACATATTTCTCTTGTGATCTAATGCTTTTTCCGTGCTGTTTATACGAGGCACTGAAGGAATCTAGGACGAAGAGGCCTGGTGTTAAGAAGACAGTCAGCAAGAAGAAGAAGAGCTCAGAAACATCTGCTGCAATGCCTCCAGGAAGGGTGATGGCCCTAGCTCCAGGACAAAAAATAGGATCCTGGAACCTGATGAACCTGCCCATGATAGAGTCACAAGGCAGAAAGCAAAGATGGCGACTGCGACAGACCATCAGGAAAGTCTGCTGCGCATGGACTCTGAGACCTCGGTGCAAATGGGTGATGAGTTGCCGCCCATGGATGAAGGAACCACTCTCAGCATGGATGGAAGTGGCACTGTCTGCCTAGATGAAGGAGGAACTATCTGCATTGATGAAGCAGGCACTGTCCACACAGACCTCAGCCCTGATGCACCTTCTATTGACAGGAATGCTGTCATCAATGAAGAAGAACAGCAGCTTTTGCTTCAATCAGGCAAGTTGACCTTTGCAATGCTATCTTTTACTAGTGCATTTTCCAAATGGAATGATCATGTATGCTTTTGTCGATTCCTGCATTTGTCGATTTCTATTCTAATTTATGAGTTCAATTTCATTTTCAGATGCAATGACTACCAAGACTAGACTTAGAAAGGGCAAAGGGCTAGAGAGAATCACCAAGTCGCTTGGTAGCAAGGTGCCTATCCAAATTGCCGAAGGGATGAAGCGTCTAGAGAAGCCTCTGCAGGCAGCAAAGCTTGCTTCTGAGTGTGGACTTGTTGCAAGAAGCCATCTTCCGGTTCTTCATCACTTCAAGCTATACAAAAAATGCTAGTCTATTGGAGAACTACATTGGGAAAGTTGCTGTAAGCTACTTGTTTCATAGTTAATGTGCTATCTATTTTCTGTTACACCTATGCATGATCACTACTATTGTTCCTACCTTGTTTGCTGTCTTGGTAGGCAAATTTTGAGATGAACACGGACTCGGACACCATCAAGACCGCGTGCAAAGATATTCTGCAGAAACATTCAAAGAACAGACGCCATCAGATCAAGAAGAAGTATTTTGACACCGTAGCCGCAAACAAAGTCAGCATTAAGTCTCCGGTTCCAGATCTGACGGATGGTGAATGGCAAGCTCTGGTGGAGATGTGGTCTACCCCAAGACACAAGGTTTGTCTCTGCTTTGTTTGATGCTTTATGTTCTGCACATGATATGCTAGTGCTAGATCATGCTGACAGTATGCTTTTTTGTAGGAAACCTGTGTGTCGAACAAGATGAATCGAGAAAAAGTCGTGTACAATCAGAGAGCTAGTTCCAGGCACTACACAGCACACATTTTTGCCACTGTGAGAACTTTTCTCTAGAGACCTTACCGTTTGATCCTCGTTGAATAACATTTCTGATTCTTGCTGAATAACATTTTGATTTTTGTTGAAAAACATTTCAGAAAGAAGAGCGTAAGGGTGAGGAGCTGTCTGCGATCGACTTGTTTAAGGCCACCCACAACAGCAAGAAGCACGGGTTTTCGGAGCCAGTCAAGACTGCTATAGTAAGTCACTCCATGCTTTGTCCATGCCTTGTTTGATTCACAGCCAGCTTTTATGCTGTTTGATGCTTTGATGATTTGATGTTGTTTGATTCGGAGCCACTCAAGAACACACGCTATGTTCCATGCTTTGATGATGTTTGATAGTTCAACAAAGATATCAGAACTTGTTGTAGCTATTTGTTGCATTTTTTATGATATGATGAAATTTGATCTGAATGTTAGTTTGATGATCGGCTCACTCGGGAAGCCATCTTATATAGAACCACCATTGTAGGCTTAATGAAGCGATCATATTGCTCCAATCGCATGTCTCCAGGTCACATAAGTTACTAGTCAAATAATGCTGTCAAGTTACTAGTCATCATCTTCTTCTGTTTGAGTTTGAGTAAAATAATGTATAGATTTTGTGTGCTGGTTTGGTTACTTCAAATAATCCATTGGTGTGTTGGTTTGGTTTCTCTTGCTTGGTTTGGTTTGCAAAATGTGAAATAGATCTCCCACTAATGCCTATCATTTTCCTCCATATGCTAGCTTGAGATGGAAAAAATGAAGGACGCGCCGGTACCAGAAGGTGAAGAGCCAAAGTTTGTTGTTGAAATTGTCGAAGAAGTGCTCAAGACCGAAGTCAAGCAAAGCACATTCCTCAGGAATGTTGGGCTCCAGTCATCTAGGAACAACTCCGGCAAAGCAACTGCTGAAGTGGCTGCTCATGTTCGTGACCTTGAGCAGAAGCTAGAGAGGTCTGAGCTTCAAGCTGAAGTGATGCAAGAAGAATTGGCGGCAATCAAGATGAAGGCGGAAGAAGCTGAAGCTGCACGCGACAAGGAACTTGAGCTGCTGCGCAAGAAGTCTCAAGAGCAGGAAGAGAAGTTAGCCCACTTGATGGCTCTCTTTGGAGCTAAGGTAGTTTGATGGCTGTGCAGTTTGTCTTTGAACCTATGATCTGATGCAGTTTGTCGTAGTTTGAAGGCTGGGAAGTTATATCGTAGTAGGTCGTGAACTTATGCAGTTTGTTGCATTTTGCACTTTGCAAGTGAACCTGGGAGCACTTGTGAACCTGGGATCTTGTGAACCTGGGAGCACTTGTGAACTTGGGAGCACTTGTTGTTGAACCAGTGAACTTGTGATGGCTCATTTTGGAACCAGTGAACTTGTGATAGCTATGTGCAGTTCTGAAGCTGTGTAGTTATGCATTTTCTGAATTATTTGAGTTTTGTTTGGATCACAGAATATTATTTGGATTAATTGGGCTCTAAATTGGTTGGACTGCAAAAAGGCCGAGGCCCAAACAAGAATTTGACTAAAAAGGCTTGGGCCTAAAAAAAGAGTTGACTGTAAAAAAAAGTTGGTAAAAGGTTGCATCCAAGAAAATAAAAAGGCCAAGGCCCAAATTAGAACTAGACTAAAAAGGTTGTCGCCCAAAACAATAGCGGACTTTTAAAAAAATCATCAGAAAAAGGCTCCATTCCCAGAAAATAAAGGCCAAATTATTGGGCCAGGCCCATACAGATGAGCAAAACAAAGAGAAAAAAATAAATGGGCTGAATTATTGGGCTTGGCCCATGAAGACGGCCGAAATGGACCGGGCTGATTCTATTTTACGAACTTTTCGTTTGGTCGTAATTCTGTCACGTCAGCTTGCCACGGTGGATCTGACGTGGTGTGGGCGGATTGCTAGTGACCAAAATAATTGGTCGTTAAATCTATGACCTTTTTTTTGGTCATAAACGTCTACGACTATTCCAGAAGAAAGGTCGTTAATTCCAGTTTATGAGGGCCAGCTTTTGACCATTTGTTTTTGGTCACAAAAAGGTCACAAAAGGAAAACTATGACCATTCAGTGACCAATAGTAGTGCTCATAAGTTGACATATTTCTTGTAGTGCTCGAAAAGCTACGTCAGGCCACCTATTATGCACAACTCCAAATAAGCTGAAACTTTACAGAGTTTTTTTATGGAATATTTTAAGAATGTTGGAGCAAATAAATACCAGACGGGGCCCACCAGGTGCGCACAACACACCTGGGCGCGCTAGGGAGCCCAGGAGCGCCATGGTGGGTTGTGCTCACCCAGGCCCACCTCCAATGCCCATATTCTGGTATATAAGTCATTTTGACCTAGAAAAAAATAAGGAGAGGACTTTCGGTACACAGCGCCGCTGTCTCAAGGCGGAACTTGGGCAGGAGCACTTTTTACCTCCGGCGGAGCCATTCCGCCGGGGGGGAACTTCCCTCCCGAAGGGGGAAATCATCATCATCATCATCACCAACAACTCTCCCATCTTGGGGAGGGCAATCTCCATCAACATCTTCAACAGCACCATCTCCTCTGAAACCCTAGTTCATGTCTTGTGTTCAATCTTTGTACGGGAACTATAGATTGTTGCTTGTGGGGGACTACTAGTGTTGATTACATCTTGTAGTTGATTACTATATGTTTTATTTGGTGGAAGATTATATGTTTAGATCCAATATGCTATTTAATACCCCTCTGATCTTGAGCATGATTATCATTTGTGAGTAGTTACTTTTGTTCTTGAGGTCACGGGAGAAATCATGTTGCAAGTGATCATGTGAACTTGATATGTGTTCGATATTTTGATAGTATGTATCTTGTGATTCCCTTAGTGGTGTCATGTGAACGTCGACTACATGACACTTCACCATATTTGGGCCTAAGGGAATGCATTTTCGAGTAGTTATTAGATGATGGGTTGCGAGAGTGACAGAAGCATAAACCCTAGTTTATGCGCTATTCCGTAAGGGACTGATTGGATCCAAAAGTTTAATGCTATGGTTAGAATTTATTCTTAATAACTTTCTCATAGTTGCGGATGCTTGTGAGAGGGTTAATTATAAGTAGGAGGTTTGTTCAAGTAAGAACAGCACCTAAGCACCGATCCACCAACATATCAAATTATCAAAGTAGGGAACACAAATCGAACCAACGTGATGAAACTAACTAGATGAAATTCCCGTGTACCCTCAAGAACGCTTTGCTTACTATAAGAGACCGTTTTGGCCTGTCCTTTTCCTCAAAACAATTGGGCTATCTTGCTGCACTATTGTTACTACTATCATTACTTGCTCGTTACAAATTATCTTGCTATCAAACTACTCTGTTACTTACAATTTCAGCATTTGCAGACATTACCTTGCTGAAAACCACTTGTCATTCCTTCTGCACCTCGTTGGGTTCGACACTCTTACTTATCAAAAAGAGCGACAATTTATCCCCTATACTTGTGGGTCAGCAAGGGTCTGCGCAGATGAGGAAGAATGACAGAAAAAGGGTCGTTCAAAGTCAGGGGAGATTTGATGAAATTTGCGGGGTGGGGGTCATGTATGGATCCGATGTGGCGGACACACTAAGGCACATCTGTTCCTCCTCATATCCGCCCAATATATGGGCTGGCTATTGATACGTCCATTTTGCATCATGTTTTCTTACTATTATTTATGATGTTTTATCCATAATAATGCTTTTTGGAGTAATTCTAATGCCTTTTCTCTCATAATTTGCAAGGTACACTCAAAGAGGGAGGATTCCGGCAGCTGGAAATCTGGACCTGGAATAGCTACACAAGCTACCTATTCTGCACAACTACAAAAAAGATGAAACTTCACGAAGATTTTGTATAGAATATTTAAGGAATATTGGAGCAAATAACAACCAGAGGGGGCCCACCAGGTGGGCACAACCCACCTGGGCGCGCCAGGGAGCCCAGGCGCGCCCTGGTGGGTTGTGCTCACCCAGGCCCACCTCGGGTGCCCATTTTCTGGTATATAGGTCATTTTGACCCTGAAAAAATAAGAAGGATGACTTTTGGGACGGAGCGCCGCCGTCTCAAGGCGGAACTTGGGCAGGAGCACATTTGCCCTCCGGCGGAGCAATTCAGCTGGGGGAACTTCCCTCCCGGAGGGGGAAATCATCGTCATCATCATCACCAACAACTCTCCCATCTTGGGGAGGGCAATCTCCATCAACATCTTCAACAGCACCATCTCATCTCAAACCCTAGTTCATCTCTTGTGTTCAATCTTGTTACCGGAACTATAAATTGGTGCTTGTGGGTGACTAGTACTGTTGATTACATCTTGTAGTTTATTACTACATGGTTTATTTGGTGGAAGATTATATGTTCAGATCCATTATGCTATTTAATACACCTCTGATCATGAGCATGATTATTATTTGTGAGGAGTTACTTTTGTTCTTGAGGTCACGGGAGAAATCATGTTGCAAGTAATCATGTGAGTTTGATATGTGTTCGATATTTTGATAGTATGTATGTTGTGATTCCCTTAGTGGTGTCATGTGAACGTCGACTACATGACACTTCACCATATTAGGGCCTAAGGGAATGCATTGTGGAGTAGCAATTAGATGATGGGTTGCGAGAGTGACAGAAGCTTAAACCCCAGTTTATGCGCTATTCCGTAAGGGACCGATCGGATCGAATGGTTTAATGCTATCACTACTGCAGGATGCTGCTAACGCGACACTACAATCAGAGACCCTTCGAGAAACTGTGTGTGATGCCATAATTGCAAACAGTGGTGTATGAAAACCGTCAGAAATGTCTAAATCTTTTGCGATGACGGATGCATCAAACATGGTTCAAGTTTTAGTTGCATGTGCGATGAACGGAATACGGTTCAGTTCAATTAACTGTTTGCGATGAGGAGGAACAAAAGAAACGGGCAGCCAGATGAAGGCGTGTGCGATACACGACATACGGTTCACTCGCATGAACTGTTTGTGATTAGGCAACACAAAAGAAACGGGCAGCCAGATGAAGGTGTGTGCGATATGCAGCATATGGTTCACTCGGATGAACTGTTTGTGATTAGGCAAGAGAACGGAAACGGTTCAATATAACAAGATGTGTGTGATACGCGGCAAACAGGTCTGTAATCAGAAATGTGTGCGAAGACCAATAATAACGCAGACGATTGCTTCTAATAAGACGTATGTGATATGCTCTGTCTACACAACATCTATTGGCCATTGTGGGACGGGCGATCATTCGGATACACCATAAGGATGTGAAGATGCATTCCTATCAACAAGGACTAGCTGTTCCACCAGTAGCTCATGTAAGAAAACTATCAAGTTAAGTGTGCTCAGGCTGGAGCAGCCATCAGATGGGTGACTGGATGGGAAGTTGTGTCGATGTTAAATTAGGTGATGGGATGGATCATTTCGGTCAAATGACCGAAATGCCTCATTCCCTCAGCTAATTTAACCTCGAGGTCCTTGTTTTTATTTTTTAACACATGTTAAAGAAGGTTTACCGCATTACTTTTTGACAATGTGCGATACGTGGCATACAGTTGATCCATCCGACCTATTTGTGATGGAATAGGCCGTGTGTGTTGTGGGCAAACGCTTGCTAGTATTCAACCGTTTGGGATTGATGAATTCATCACCGACGGCTTCCCTAGTGTGGTCCGTGTTCATCTGATCATCATCTACGACTTGTGCTAGCTCGATGCTAAGTTTCCATTAGTTGATGGCGTTTTATGAACACGCCACCGTTTCCCGCCATTTCCTCACCTGTTCCCCGCCACCCTGCTATATTGCGCATAGGGGGGGGCGCGATGCACGGAGGCGACAAGCGCAGCCTGTAGCACATCGACCTTTTCCAAGCATGTCAACCCACCAAAGTGCCGCCTCTGCCATCAACCTCATCGACGAGGAAAATGAGCAGGCGCCACAGCCCGTCGAGGCCGAGGTGCTCCCCGGCAACGCGATGGACGACGCTGTGATGCGCATCATCGCCAGGGTTGAGCAGACCTTTGGCGCATGGCGCTTGAGCGCCGCGGATCAAGATAGGCATGTCAGCGCCGACGGGCTGCAGCTCGCCAAACAACATGATCGATGGCGCGCCGCAGAGCAAGCTAGGCGCGTCCGCGCCGATAGGCTGCGGCTCGCCGCACGGCGAGACCGTTGGAGCGCCGCAGAGTGAGAGGCACGGCGTGCCGCACAGCAACAGCGGATCCATCAGCGCTTGCCTGCTGTCGACACGGCGTCGCAGCTGGGTACACGTCCCATCAGTACCCCCATTCCTCGCCAGGAGTGGGCAGAGGCCCTCAGCACCGTACTTGCACCCGAGGCCGGCCGCGCCGTACTTGCACCGGACGCCCGCCGCGCCGTTCGCGTGGGTGCCGCCGTTCGCCTTGTCAGCGGCCCGCTGGATGCCAACGCTCTGGTCCGTAGGCTCGACCGCCTCCTTGGCCCAGGTCCACCTGGGCGCAGTAGAGGAACATGGCCGTCGCATCCTCGAGCTGGTGATCTCCGATGAAATAGCCAACTTGGAGCTCGAGATCGCACTCCAGATGTACCGCGAGTGTGTCGATCGCTTGGACGAACGCCTGCACGAGTTCAGGCAGAGCCAAGAGCTACCCTAGGCAAGGGTTTCTGGTCATGGTCTCATGGACGTGTTTTATTTTGGAAAGTCGTTTCGACGTGGATAGCTATGTATTCACAGCAATCATAGTATTGCTCTATTTATTGCTCTGTTTCAATGTGTGTACTCTGTTTTCCGTTCTTTTATGTTCTGTATCGATGTGTGTATATACGCTATCCATTCTGTATATGTGGATGATAACAGCTAGATTCAATTTAGTATACAAAGACAGATAGAAAATGGAATTCATAATATATATATTAATTGTTCATTAGATCATCACAGAATATATATATATATATAATATCATCACATATAGGTGATGATACTTAACTACTAGGTATAATGCATAAAATTGAAAACGAACAATACTAAAACTAATAATCCCTCCTAGGGCTAGTATTCCGGCAGCCTCTCGCCAGCAGCTCCCTGGTGCACGGCGTCTTCCCAGTGCGGAGGCAGTACTCCGAATCCTCCGCCTTGCAGCGTTTGACGTACCGATCTGCCTCTTGCTGGCAGACGCACGCGGCTGATCTTGCCATTTTGTTGGGCGCCCACCGGAGTTCCTCGTCGGTGGCACGCTGGAGCTTATCAACCCACCTCCACGCAGCGATGAGGCGCCCAGCGCCTATGACCTTCCTCGCGAAGTACCCGTCTTCGTACACCTCCTCGGCACGACGACGCGCCCGCCCCCAAAGCTCCGCCACCTCCTTTTTCCAGGCGGCATCACGGGCTTCACAGGCCGCCTGGTACCTATCTTCCTCCTCCGCCATCTCCTTCTTGAACGCCACTTGCCTGGCTTTCTCAGCCGGCGGCAGCGACTTCCAGAGACAAAGATTGTACTGGCCCCAAAACCAATCCAAAGTTGGGGGGTCCGGCGCAACCTCATCAGGCGGCGCGTAGGGGTCCTCGTCGCTGCTAATCGAGTGAGCGTCCTCGGGGGACGGCGACTCCTCGTCAGCGCGTGGGCAGACCGGCGGCGCCATGGCAGAGATTTGAGAGAGAGAGAGAGAGAGACAGAGAGAGAGAGACAGAGAGAGAGATAAAGGGCGACCGAGGGGAGGATGTAGATGAGAATGCAGGCGGGACGACGTGAGCAAGGTAGTATTTATTGGCGGCCGGAATCTAGATCGACGGGGACAGTACACACGCCGATCGCCGGAATTTACGAGTACTGTAGTTTGAATTACACACAACTCCCGCAGCAAATCCGTGTGTGAACATAATAGTTGACTGTTTCCAATACAGAACTGTGTCTGATTAATGATCCCCTCCAATCACCTAATAAACCTCGAGCCGCGAGATTGAGTGCCAATCGTGTGGGGGCTGGTTGTCTTGCCAGATCTTTACATTTTCTCTTTTGAACACCAGATATTTACATCGTCTGATGATTTTTTAACTCGCACACAAGTACACAAAAATATGATTTTTCAAACCGTTTTGGTTAGGCGTTGCATGTAGATGTAGTTCAAATTTGAATTACAGTCATTAAATGGTTAGAAAATCACTTAAAAGTCTTTAAAAGGTCAAATGACCCCTGAAAATTTCCAAATTTTCACATGACACATGTATTAGTGCACGTTAAACGTAGGAAAAAATTTGAAGGCCGTAAGAGGAAGCTATCTCCCGTCCGTCAGCAAACATGCATTGTTCCCTCTCGGAACCACGAACCTTCTAGTGAGTTTCTCCGGTTTGTGAGGGGTGTGTGTCCAAACTTTTGTCAAACAGGCCAATTTTTTACCACATTATCTTGGTGGCATGACATTAAATCAAGCAAGGTTTCATGTTTTTCTGATCATTTTTTAATTTTTTGGAATTAAAATGCCATGGCATGCACTCCATGCATGTGCCCAAGCCTTGACACCAATATGTTTGAAAATTCCTTCGAATTTACTGCACATGGAATTAACTCGCACACAAGTACACAAAAATATGATTTTTCAAACTGTTTTGGTAAGGTGTTGCATGTAGACATACTTCAAATTTGAATTACGGTCATTAAATGGTTAGAAAATCACTTAAATGTCTTTAGAAGGTCAAATGACCCCTAAAATTTACCAAATTTTCACATGACAGTTGCACATTAAACGTAGGAAAAAATTTGAAGGCCGTAAGAGGAAGCTATCTCCCGTTCGTCATCAAACATGCATTGTTCCCACTCGGAACCACGAACCTTCTAGCGAGTTGCTCCGGTTTGTGAGGGGCGTGTGTCCAAACGTTCATCAAACATGCCAATTTCTTTACCACATCATCTTGAGCACTAGACTGTGGGTGATAAGGAGATGCAATTATATGATTAACATCATACTTAGCAAGCATTTTACGAAAGGCACCATGAATAAAATGTGAACCACCATCAGTCATTAAATATCTAGGGACTCCAAACCTCGGAAAAATAACTTCTTTAAGCATCTTAATAGAAGTGTTATGATCAGCACTACTAGTTGGAATAGCTTCTACCCACTTAGTAACGTAATCAACAGCAACTAAAATATGTGTGTATCCATTAGAGGCAGGAAATGGTCCCATATAATCAAAGCCCCAAACATCAAATGGTTCAATAACAAGTGAATAATTCATAGGCATTTCTTGACGTCTACTAATATTACCAATTCTTTGACATTCATCACAGGATAAGACAAACTTACGGGCATCCTTGAAGAGAGTAGGCCAATAAAAACCGGATTGCAATACCTTATGTGCAATTCTATCTCCAGTGTGGTGTCCTCCATAAGCCTCAGAGTGACACTTGCGTAGGATCTGTTCCTGTTCATGCTTAGGTACACAACGTCTAATAACACCATCTACTCCTTTATAAAGATGTGGGTCATTCCAGAAGTAATGTCTCAAATCATAGAAAAACTTTTTCTTTTGCTGGTATGTGAAACTAGGTGGTATAAATTTAGCAACAATGTAATTAGCATAATCAGCATACCATGGAGCAGTTCGAGAAGCATTTATGACATTTAATTGTTCATCAGGAAAGCTATCATCAATAGGTAGTGGGTCATCAAGAACATTTTCTAACCTAGACAAGTTGTCTGCAACGGGGTTCTCAGCTCCCTTTCTATCAATAATATGCAAATCAAATTCTTGTAGCAAGAGGACCCATCTAATAAGTCTAGGTTTAGCATCTTTCTTTTCCATAAGATATTTAATAGCAGCATGATCAGTGTGAATAGTTACTTTAGAATCAACAATATAAGGTCTGAACTTATCACAAGCAAATACAACTGCTAAGAATTATTTTTCAGTAGTAGCATAATTTCTCTGGGCATTGTCTAGAGTTTTACTAGCATATTGAATAACATTTAATTTCTTATCAACTCTTTGCCCTAGAACAGCACCTACAGCATAATCACTAGCATCACACATAATTTTAAAGGGTAAATTCTAATCAGGTGGCTAAACAATAGGTGCAGAGATCAATGCTTTCTTAAGTATTTCAAATGCTTCTACACAGTCATCATTGAAGACAAATGGTATATCTTTTTGTAATAAATTAGTTAGAGGCCGAGAAATTTTTGAGAAGTCCTTAATGAACCTCCTATAAAACCTAGCATGACCAAGGAAACTTCTTATACCTTTGATGTCCTTGGGACATGGCATCTTTTCAATAGCATCAACCTTGGCTTTATCAACTTCAATACCTCTTTCAGAAATTTTATGCCCCAAGACAGTACCTTCATTAACCATAAAGTGCCACTTCTCCCAATTCAAGACAAGATTAGTTTCTTCACGTCTCTGCAAAACTCGATCAAGGTTGCTCAAGCAATCATCAAAAGAGGATCCATAAACGGAGAAATTGTCCATGAAAACCTCACAAATCTTTTCACAAAAGTCAGAGAATATAGCCATCATGCATCTTTGAAAGGTAGCAGGTGCATTACATAAACCAAAAGGCATACGTCTATAAGCAAAAGTACCGAAAGGGCAAGTAAAAGTGGTCTTAGCTTGATCATCAGCTGATACAGGTATTTGAGAGAAACCAGAATAACCATCTAGAAAGCAAAAATGTGTATGTTTGGATAATCTTTCTAGCATTTGATCAATAAAAGGTAAGGGGTAATGATCTTTTTTAGTAGCTTTATTTAATTTGCGGAAATCAATTACCATCCTATAACCTGTAATAATTCTTTGCGGAATCAATTCATCTTTATCATTAGGAACGACAGTAATACCTCCCTTCTTAGGAACACAATGGACAGGACTTACCCACTGACTATCATCAACGGGATAAATTATACCTGCCTCAAGGAGCTTTAGTATTTATTTTCTTACCACTTCTTTCATCTTAGGATTCAGCCGTCGTTGGTGATCAATAACTGGTTTGGCATCTTTCTCCAAATTTATTTTGTGTTGACATAGAGTGGGACTAATGCCCTTAAGATCATCAAGAGTATATCCAATAGTAGCACGGTGCTTCTTCAGAGTTTTCAATAATTTTTCTTCCTCCTTCTCTGAAAGGTTAGCACTAATAATAACAGGATATATCTTCTTTTCATCAAGATAAGCATATTTAAGAGTATCAGGCAATGGTTTAAGCTCAAACACGGGATCACCCTTAGGTGGAGGAGGATCCCCTAGGATTTCAATAGGCAAGTTATGTTTCAGAATAGGTCCTTGTTTAAAGAACACTTCATCTATTTCCCTTCTTTCATTCCTAAACATATCATTTTCATGGTCTAGCAAATATTGTTCTAAAGGATCACTAGGAGGTACGGCAATAGAAGCAAGACCAATAATTTCATCTTTACTAGGCAATTCCTCTTCACGGTGTTGTCTACGAAATTTAGAAAAATTAAACTCATGAGACATATCACCCAAACCAATAGTAACAACATCCTTTTCGCAATCTATCTTAGCATTAACAGTATTTAAGAAGGGTCTACCAAATATAATGGGACAAAAGCTATCTTGTGGAGAACCAAGAACAAGAAAATCAGCAGGATATTTAGTTTTCCCACACAAGACTTCAACATCTCTAACAATTCCAATTGGTGATATAGTATCTCTATTGGCAAGCTTAATTGTAACATTAATTTCTTCTAACTCAGTAGGTGCAATATCATGCATAATTTCTTTATATAAGTCAATAGGTATTGCACTAGCACTAGCACCCATGTCACATAAGCCATGATAACAATGATCTCCTATTTTAACAGAAATAACAGGCATGCCTACCACCGGTCTATGTTTATCTTTAGCACAAGGTTTAGCAATTCTAGCAGTCTCATCACAGAAATAAATAACATGCCCATCTATATTATCAGCCAAGAGATCTTTAACAATAGCAATATTAGGTTCAACTTTAACTTGCTCGGGAGGAGTATAAGTTCTAATATTGCTTTTATGAACCACAGTTGAAGCTTTAGCATGATCCTTTATTCTAACAGGGAAAGGTGGTTTCTCAACATAAGCAGTAGGAACAATAGGATCATTATAAGTGATAGTCTTTTCTTCAACTTTAATAGGTGCAGCTACTTTTACTTCTATGGGAGGATGATATTTAAACCACTTCTCCTTAGGAGATCAACATGAGTAGCAAAAGATTCATAGAAAGAAGCTACTATCTCTGAGTCAAGTCCATATTTAGTGCAAAATTTACGGAAAACGTCGGTATCCATAAAAGATTTAACACAATCAAACTTAGGTGTCATACCTGACTCCTTACCTTCGTCGAGATCCCAATCTTCAGAGTTGCGTTTAATTATTTCCAATAAATCCCATTTGAATTCAATAGTCTTCATCATAAAAGAGCCAACACAAGAAGTATCGAGCATGGTGCGATTGTTATCAGAAAGCCGAGCATAAAAACTTTGAATAATCATTTCTCTTGAGAGCTCATGATTGGGGCACGAATATAACATTGACTTAAGCCTCCCCCAAGCTTGAGCGATGCTTTCTCCTTCGCGAGGCCAAAAATTATATATATAATTGCGATCACGATGAACAAGATGCATAGGATAAAACTTCTCATGAAATTCCAATTTCAATCGTTTGTAGTTCCATGATCCCATATCATCACATAGCCTATACCATGTCAATGCATCTCCCTTCAAACATAAAGGGAAGACCTTCTTCTTGATAACATCATCGGGCATACCTGCAAGCTTAAATAATCCACAAACTTCATCCACATATATTAGGTGCTCATCAGGATGTAATGTTCCATCTCCTGCAAAAGGATTAGCTAGCAGTTTTTCTATCATACTCGAAGGAATTTCAAAGTAGACATTTTCATTTTCAGTAGGTTCAGTAGGTTGAGGAGCAACTCTTTGCTCTACTCGTCGGGGTGAAGATACCCCGAACAAGCCCCTCAGAGGATTACTTTCCATAGTAACAGGTGACAATAAATTTCAGCACACTATATAAATTTTTCCTTACCAAATTCCACCTACCAAAGGCGCTTCACTCCCCGGCAACGGCGCCAGAAAAGAGTCTTGATGACCCACAAGTATAGGGGATCTATCGTAGTCCTTTTGATAAGTAAGAGTGTCAAACCCAACAAGGAGCAGAAGGAAATGATAAGCGGTTTCCAGCAAGGTATTCTCTGCAAGCACTGAAATTATAGGTAACAGATAGTTTTGTGATAAGATAATTCGTAACGAGCAACAAGTAACAAAAGTAAATATAGTGCAGCAAGGTGGCCCAATCCTTTTTGTATCAAAGGACAAGCCTGGACAAACTCTTATATAAAGGAAAACGCTCCCGAGGACACATGGGAATTATCATCAAGCTAGTTTTCATCACGTTCATATGATTCGCGTTCGGTACTTTGATAATTTGATATGTGGGTGGACCGGTGCTTGGGTGCTGCCCTTACTTGGACAAGCATCCCACTTATGATTAACTCCTATTGCAAGCATCCGCAACTACAAAAGAAGTATTAAGGTAAACCTAACCATAGCATGAAACATATGGATCCAAATCAGCCCCTTACGAAGCAACGCATAAACTAGGGTTTAAGCTTCTGTCACTCTAGCAACCCATCATCTACTTATTACTTCCCAATGGCTTCCTCTAGGCCCAAACAATGGTGAAGTGTCATGTAGCCGACGTTCACACAACACCACTAGAGGACAGACAACATACATCTCATCATAATATCGAACGAATACCAAATTCACATGACTACTAATAGCAAGACTTCTCCCATGTCCTCAGGAACAAACGTAACTACTCACAAAGCATATTCATGTTCATAATCAGAGGAGTATTAATATGCATAAAGGATCTGAACATATGATCTTCCACCAAATAAACCAACTAGCATCAACTACAAGGAGTAATCAACACTACTAGCAACCTACAGGTACCAATCCCAGACTTAGAGACAAGAATTGGATACAAGAGATGAACTAGGGTTTGAGAGGAGATGGTGCTAGTGAAGATGTTGATGGAGATTGGCCGCCTCCCAATGAGAGGGGCGTTGGTGATGACGATGGCGGTGATTTCCCCCTCCCGGAGGGAAGTGTCCCAGGCAAAACAGCTCCGCCACAGCCCTAGATTGGTTCCGCCTCGTGGCGGCGGAGTCTCGTCCCGAAAGCTTGCTTCTGATTTTTCTTCGGACGAAAGACTTCATATAGCAGAAGATGGGCACCAGAGGGCCAACAGGGGGCCCACGAGGCAGGGGGCGCACCCAGGGGGTAGGGCGCGCCCCCACCCTCGTGGCCAGGGTGTGGGCCCCCTCTGGTATTTCTTTCGCTCAGTATTTTATTATTTCCAAAAACAAATTCCGTGGAGTTTCAGGACTTTTGGAGTTGTGCAGAATATGTCTCTAATATTTGCTCCTTTTCCAGCCCAGAATTCCAGCTGCCGGCATTCTTCCTCCTTATGTAAACCTTGTAAAATAAGAGAGAATAGGCATAAGTATTGTGACATAATGTGTAATAACAGCCCATAATGCAATAAATATCGTATAAAAGCATGATGCAAAATGGACGTATCAATCCGCATTGAGCGCGGCCACTTCCGCCTAGAGGGCATCTGCGGCAGCCGATAGGGCAGCTGCAGTAGCCGAGACGGCTGCAGCTGCTGCTGCGATGGTGGCTGCAAACGCCGAGAGTGCTCGAGCTGCCATCTGTGTCGCTGATGTCGCCCTGGCCTGGGTCGAGGCCATCCACGCCAAGATATTCCAGGCCACCTCGGACTCCAGCATGCAACCCATGTCTGAAAAGGCGGCGATGGCCATGGAGCACCTGCTTCCTCATGAGGTCGCCGAGCGGGAGCTGGAGATGCAGGAGGCGGCGGAGATCGAGGAGCGCCGGGATGAGGAGTTGCGCGTGGACGAGGTCGAGGTAGAGAAGAGTCTGTCCATCGAGGAAGGCGGTGGAGTACCAACGCGAGCTCTGGCGCAACCACTACTACGAGTACTACAACCTTGAGGGCGGCGCCGAGGATGAGGACGAGGACGAGGATGCGGTCGACTTCAGCAGGGGGGACGCGGAGTCCACCAATGGCGGCATGTCGCCAGGACAAGTCATCGACGTCTCATCTCACACCGGTGATGCATAGGCCGGCGCGGCGGCGGATTTTTAATTATGCATACTTAGGCTTTGTTTTTAATGCTGGTCTTTTGTTAGAGTAATGTTTAGGTCAACTGGCTCTATGTAATTACTAAAATTGCTCGATTTTGTAAGTGTGGTCTGTCTGCTGTACGCTCTTTTGTGTGCCCTAATTAGCAAGCGATGTTAAATTATGCAATGACGTACCCGGGGAAATTTCCACCAAAATTTGAATTATCAAACTCATCCCATGCGCGTAAAGCAGAAGAATCGTTTGCGATGCACACAATCGTTCAAAGTGAATGGTCCGGGGCACCGCGCGCATTCAGAGTGAATGTGCCCATGCCTTGAGACCAAAATTTGAATTATCAAACTCATCCCATGCGCGTAAAGCAAAAGAATCATTTGCGATGCACACAATCGTTCAAAGTGAATGGTCCGGCGGCACTACGCGCAAAGTTTCCCTCCACATTTCCAAAATTTTGGCCTACCGCCAAAATATCTACCCCCGCCCCCTTCCCCACCCCCTTTCCTCCCTGACCACAAGTCACATTTCCCCTGTTTCCTCCTTCCTTCCTTCCTTCCTTGCTAAGCTATAGCCGCTTCCACGCTCTCGCCGTCTCGCATCCTACCGCCGGGGTCGCCATGGTCTTCTTCAAAGATATCTCCAGCGGTTCCTCCTCCGGCGACTACTCCTTCACCACCCGGGTATGCCTCTCTTCTCTCTCTCGGGCTATGACTTGGAATGAAGGATTTTTACCCGTAGGTTGATTTGAGTCATTTCTTCCTCTTGTAGCTCCCTAAGACCATCAGTGGCAACGAATGGAGTGGGGTGGCTGAAGATCTATCTGCTCGTTGTCACCATCAATCTCCATGCGTGAAGCTACTTGCGTTTGATTCTGTGAACACTAGGAGGAAGTTTCTGGCATGTGCAGAGAAGGTTAGACCCTCTTCCTTTGTTACAAATCATTTGTTAGATGTGATTCAGACACTGTCACGGTCCCAACCCATTCATACCACACCTTCAACCAAACGCATCTTAAGACAGTGTCATAGTTTGTACCTAGTATCTTAAATTGTTGCCATCTCTTCAGCGGGGCCATTAGAAAATTATTTGGCACCGCTTCCGTAGTTTGTGCAGCCAACTTTGGTCCACACATCTGAGTAGCCAAGCAGTAAAATACTAAATCTTTATGGCACGAAGGAACTGGGCATCGGAGCAACTACGTGCTCCGGAGTCTAGGTCCCTGATTTTTTTTCCGCTGCATCGGCTCGCCAGTTCAGGGCACCGGTGCGAGATGTATCAACAGTTGTCTTTACACCAATTTTGGCATACATAGTGGACGGCCTTAGTGCTATTAGTTCTATGTTACTAAATTTGTGCATGTACACACCTGTTAGTATCAATTTGCTATCATCCAAACACTGTCGCTATGCTGTTGTAGTTATATTTACCTTCCTCATAAAATGTTCAATTTGTTATTTATTGTACATGAGTAAGAACTTGTAGCGTCGCTCTAGTTAATTATAGCTTCTGATGTTCCAGAATTTGGTTGTTGTCTCAGTACCAATTATTTCATTTGCACATTGATCTTTCTGAGAAGATATGTCATAATTAACATGTTTCTTCAGTTTTTCAAAATAAACATTGGTGATTTTCTATGTTGCTATAAACCCATTTCCCCTACAATTGTTACTGATCTAGTTTTAAATGTTATAGGATGAAAGGAAGTGTTCTTACTTGGAGTGGGTTGATCAAGAGTGGCCAGAGTCTTTGAAGATGTGTCTGACGAAGCTCTGGAGCATGTATGAGGAAGTGAACACACGTAGGCTTACAGAAAGTCTTGTCAACGCTGAAGCATATTTCAAGGTGCGGGATAAAAAGTTGAAGGTGGAGAATGAGCTCAGATTTTTTAAATCAGACTTTGCTCAGATGGTGTTGGCGAAGGAGGAGGCACTTTCCCAGTTGTCCCATGCAAAACGGGTTCTTACTGAACTGAAAGCAGAGGTGGATAAGACGACCCTGGATGATCTCGATTAGGGAAATGAATATATTGTTCTTATGAAGTTGAACTAGCTATATGTTGTACTGTGTTGTTTTCATGTAGCCACCGTACTGTGATGTTATAATATATTTATGTGCCTGATATGAAATTGGCAAACAGCTGTTCGATATGAAATGTGAATTTGTGTAATACTGGAATTACTAATTGTAAACTAATAAACCTGCTAAATGTGTCATGGACCTTTGCAAACGGTTCTAGTAGTAAAAGCGCTTGCGATGGATAGCCCAATGCCACACAGTTTTCTTCATCAAATCGTGTGTGATATATTTGATAAAAGCAAACAGTTAACCAAGGAAGACCGTGTGTGATAGTTACACCTTTCACACAAGAGCCTACACATAAAACTGTGTGGGATTTACGTCCGAACGGAAACGTTTTCCCTGGATTGACTGTGTGGGATGTACATAAGAACGGAAACGTATTCCTTGGATTGACTGTGTGTGATATACATACGAACAGAAATGTTTTTCTGGGATTCACCGTGTGGGATGTACATACCTACGGAAATGATTTTCTCGGATTACCGTGTGGGATGTACATACCTACGGAAATGATTTTCTCGGATTACCATGTGGGATGTACATACCTACGGAAATGATTGGGTTTCGATGCCTCGCCCGATCGCACACGACCCCAGCCTGGGTCCCAAGAGGGCCTATCCCCGACGATTTCTGGGTCGTGTGGGAAGGACACCCTATCGCACACACTCACTTGGCGACAGTTCCAAATGTCGTCGTGGAAAGGGGTAAAAAACCGTATGGTTAGAATTTATTCTTAATACTTTTCTCGTAGTTGTGGATGCTTGTGGGAGGGTTAATCATAAGCAGGAGGTTTGTTCAAGTAAGAACAGCACCTAAGCACCGGTCCACCCACATATCAAATTATCAAAGTAGCGAACACGAATTAAACCAACATGATGAAAGTAACTAGATGAAATTCCCGTGTACCCTCAAGAATGCTTTGTTTATCATAAGAGACCATTTTGGCCTGTACTTTTCCTCAAAAGGATTGGGCTACCTTGCTGCACTTTTGTTACTACTATCGTCACTTGCTCGTTACAAATTATCTTGCTATCAAACTACTCCGCTACTTACAATTTCAGCACTTGCAGACATTACCTTACTGAAAACTCCTTGTTATTTCCTTCTGCTGCTCGTTCGGTTCGACACTCTTACTTATCGAAAAGAGCTACAATTGATCCCCTATACTTGTGGGTCATCAAGGCTATTTTCTGGCGCCGTTGCCGGGGAGTGAAGCGCCTTTGGTAAGTGGAATTTGGTAAGGAAACATTTATATAGTGTACTGAAATTTATTGTCACTTGTTACTATGGAAAACATTCCTTTGAGGGGTTTGTTCGGGGTATCTTCACCTTGTCCGGAACCACAATTAGCTACCCCTCAACCTACTGCACCTATTGAAAATATTGAATATGAAATTCCTTCGGGTATGATAGAACAACTGCTAGCTAATCCCTATGCAGGAGATGGAACCGAACATCCTGATATGCACTTGATATATGTGGAACAAATTTGTGGATTGTTTAAGCTCGCAGGTTTACCCAGAGATGAAGTTATGAAAAAGGTTTTCCCTTTATCTTTGAAGGGAAAAGCATTGGCATGGTATAGGCTATGCGATGATATTGGATCATGGAATTGGAATCGTTTGAAATTGGAGTTCCACCAAAAAATTAATCCTATGCATCTAGTTCATCGTGATCAGAATTATATATATAATTTTTGGCCTCGTGAAGGAGAAAGTATCGCTCTAGCTTGGGGGAGGCTTAAGTCAATGTTATATTCATGCCCCAATCATGAGCTCTCAAGAGAAATTATTATCCAGAATTTTTATGCTCGGCTTTCTCATAATGATCAAACCATGCTTGATACTTCTTGTGCTGGTTCTTTTATGAAGAAGACTATTGAATTCTGATGGGATCTTTTGGAAAGAATTAAACGCAACTCTGAAGATTGGGAACTCGATGAAGGTAAAGAGATATATGTTACTATTAAACTTGCTAATAGAGACACTATATTACCAATTGGGATTGTTAGAGATGTTGAAGTCTTGTGTGGGAAAATAAAATACCCTACTGATTTTCTTGTTCTTGGTTCCCCACAAGATGACTTCTGTCCCATTATCTTTGGTAGACCTTTCTTGAACACCATTAATGCTAGAATAGACTGTGAGAAACAAATTGTCGGTGTTAGTTTTGGTGATGAGTCTCATGAGTTTAATTTTTCCAAGTTTAGTAGAAATCTTCATGAAAAAGAATTGCCTAGTAAGGATGAATTAATTGGTCTTGCTTCTATTGCTGTACCACCTACTGATCCTTTAGAACAATATTTGCTAGACCATGAAAATGATTTACATATGCATGAAGGGAATGAAATAGATAAGATTTTCTTTGAGCAATGTCCTCTGCTTAAACACAATTTGCCTATTGAAACTCTAGGAGGTCCTCCTTCACCTAAAGGTGATCCTATGTTTGAATTAAAAAAATTGCCAGACACTTTGAAATATGCTTATCTTGATGAAAAGAAGATATATCCTGTTATTATTAGTGCTAACCTTTCAGAACATGAAGAAGAAAGATTATTGAAAGTTCTAAGGAAGCACCGAGCTGCTATTGGATATACTCTTGATTATTTAAAGGGCATTAGTCCCACTCTATGTCAGCGCAAAATTAATATGGAACTTGATGCTAAACCTGTTGTTGATCACTAACGTCGATTAAATCAGAAGATGAAAGAAGTGGTAAGAACGGAAATATTAAAACTTCTGGAAGCAGGTCCAATCTATCCTATAGCTGATAGTAGATGGGTAAGTCTTGTTCATTGTGTCCCTAAGAAAGGAGGTATAACTGTTGTTCCTAATGATAAGAATGAACTTATTCCACAAAGAATTGTTACATGCTATAGGATGGTAATTGATTTTAGAAAATTAAACAAAGCAGCTAGAAAAGATCTTTACCCTTTGCCTTTTATTGATCAAATGCTTGAAAGATTATCTAAGCACACACACTTTTGCTTCCTTGATAGATATTCTGGATTTTCACAATTACTTGTTTCTCAACCTGATCAAGAAAATACCACTTTTACTTGTCCTTTTGTACCTATGCTTATAGACGTATGCCTTTTGGTTTATGTAATGCACCTGCTACCTTTCAAAGATGTATGACTGCTATATTCTCTAAGCACACACACTTTTGCTTCCTTGATAGATATTCTGGCTTTTCACAATTACCTGTTTCTCAACCTGATCAAGAAAATACCACCTTTACTTGTCCTTTTGTACCTATGCTTATAGACGTATGCCTTTTGGTTTATGTAATGCACCTGCTACCTTTCAAAGATGTATGACTGCTATATTCTCTGAGTTTTGTGAAAAGATTGTTGAGGTTTTCATGGATGATTTCTCTGTTTATGGGAAGTCTTTTGATGATTGTTTAAGCAATCTTGATCGAGTTTTGCAGATATGTGTACAAACAAATCTTGTCTTGAATTGGGAGAAGTGCCACTTTATGGTTAATGAAGGCATTGTCTTGGGTCATAAAATTTTTGAAAGAGGTATTGAAGTGGACCAAGCTAAGGTTGATGCCACTGAGAAAATGCCATGTCCTAAAGATATAAAAGGTATTCATAGTTTCCTAGGTCATGCTGGTTTCTATAGGAGATTTATCAAAGACTTTTCTAAAATTTCTAGGCCTCTCACTAGTCTTTTGCAAAAGTATATTCCTTTTGTTTTTGATAATGATTGTTTAGAAGCCTTTGAAACACTCAAGAAAGCCCTAATTTCTGCACCTATTGTTCAACCACCTGATTGGAACCTGCCTTTTGAAATTATGTGTGATGCTGGTGATTATGCTATTGGTGTTATTCTAGGACAAAAAGTTGATAAGAAATTGAATGTTATTATGCTAGTAAAACTCTAGAAAGTGCTCAAAGAAATTATGCTACTACTGAAAAAGAATTCTTAGCAATGGTGTTTGCTTGTGATAAATTTAGACCTTATATTGTTGATTCCAAAGTAACTGTTCACACAAACCATGCTGCTAAATATATTTTGGAAAAGAAAGATGCTAAACCTAGACTTATTCGTTGGGTTCTCTTGTTACAAGAATTTGATTTACATATCATTGATAGAAAAGGAGCTGAGAACCCCGTAGCTGATAATTTATCTAGGCTTGAAAATGTGCCTGATGACCCACTACCTATTGATGATAGTTTTCCTGATGAGCAGTTAGCTGCAATAAATGTTTCTCATAGTACTCCTTGGTATGCTGACTATGCTAATTACATTGTTGCTAAATATTTACCACCTAGCTTTACTTACCAACAAAAGAAAAAAAATTCTTGTATGATGTAAGACATTACTTTTGGGATGACCCACATCTTTATAAAGGAGTGGATGGTATTATTGGACGTTGTGTACCTGAGCATGAACATGGACAAATCCTACGGAAATGTCACTCTGGAGCTTATGGAGGGCATCATGCTGGAGATAGAACTGCTCACAAGGTATTGCAGTCTGGATTTTATTGGCCTACTCTCTTCAAGGATGCCCGTAAGTTCGTCTTATCTTGTGATAAATGTCAAAGAATAGGTAATATCGGTAAGCGTCAAGAAATGCCTATGAATTATTCACTTGTTGTTGAACCATTTGATGTTTGGGGATTTGATTACATGGGACCTTTTCCTTCCTCTATTGGGTATACACATATTTTGGTTGTTGTTGATTATGTTACTAAATGGGTAGAAGCTATTCCAACCAGTAGTGCTGATCACAACACCTCTATTAAAATGCTTAAGGAAGTTATTTTCCCAAGGTTTGGAGTCCCTAGATATTTAATGACTGATGGTGGTTCACACTTTATTCATGGTGCTTTCTGTAAAATGCTTGCCAAGTATGATGTTAACCATAGAATTGCATCACCCTATCATCCTCAGTCTAGTGGTCAAGTTGAACTTAGCAATAGAGAAATAAAATTAATTTTGCAAAAGACCGTCAATAGGTCCAGGAAGAATTGGTCTAAGAAATTAGATGATGCACTTTGGGCTTATAGAACAGCATATAAAAATCCTATGGGTATGTGTCCTTATAAAATGGTTTATGGAAAAGCTTGTCATTTGCCTCTTGAGTTAGAACATAAAGCATTTTGGGCCATCAAAGAGCTCAACTATGATTTCAAGCTTGCTGGTGAAAAGAGGTTATCTGATATTAGCTCATTAGATGAATGGAGAACCCAAGCTTATGAAAATGCAAAATTATTCAAAGAGAAAGTTAAAAGATGGCATGACAAAAGAATACAAAAGCGTGAGTTTAAAGTTGGAGAATATGTTCTTTTGTACAACTCTCGTTTTAGATTCTTTGCAGGAAAACTCCTCTCAAAATGGGAAGGCCCCTATGTTATCGAGGAGGTTTACCAGTCTGGAGCCATCAAAATAAATAATTCTGAAGGTACTAACCCAGAGGTTGTCAATGGGCAATGAATAAAGCAGTATATCTCAGGTACACCCATTAATGTTGAAAGTAATATTATCCAAACTTTGACACCGGAAGAACACATAAAAGAGTTCTTCCGGAACACTCCAGAATCGTGAAAATAAGGAGGTACGTGATACGGTAAGTAAACGGACTCTGAAAAATCTGCGAAAATATTTTTTATCAGTTTTGGAATATTTAAAAATTTAGGAAATAAAGAAACTTCCAGGAGGCGTACCCTGGTGGGCACAAGACACCAGGGCGCGCCAGGCGCGCCCAGGTGGGTTGTGCCCACCTGGGATACCTTCCGGACTCCGTTTTTCTTCCGTATGCTTGTCCTCCAAGATAAAAGATCTATATATACTTCCCGAACCTATTACCCACCGTATCGCGGAGAAATCCTCTGTTCTCTTTTCTTGCTATTTTCTGTCAGATCCCATCTACCATGACCACCTCAAGCTCCTCCAAGGACAAGTTCTTCAAGAATGTCATCAACCCATATCTGCGGGAGGTGGTGCAGCACCCTCAGGTCATCCAGATGCATGAGGGGGTGCTTCACCTCCGCGATGTGCCATGTACCAAGGGGACGGGAACCGTGGAGGCCAGGCTTGAAGCCATGGAACAAGATGTCTTCTGCTGCAAGGGGATGGTGGAGCGTGGACTCAATGCCAATCACCTCATGAGCATGGACCTCTCCCGTGATCTCAAGGTGGATGGCAAGCCCTTGAAGGACATCGTCTTCATCCTCAATGAGCAAATCAACTTTCTCCAAAGCCAGATCTATGATCTCCAAAACCAAGTCTTTGAATATGAGGCGAGGTTTTAAAGGTATGAGTTTGGCTGCTAGTTGCAGGACCCGTGAGACTCACTCCTCCTCTTATGATGGTGGACCACTGCCATTGAAATCCGAGGACAAGATCTCTTCTTCATCACCACCACCATCTTCTTCATCACCAAAGGAGAATTAATGGCTTCCGCCAAGCTTGGGGGAGGTGCCCCGGTATCGTATCATCCCACTATCTTTTTGCCTTTACTTATTTTAGTTTGATCTTTTGCTTTAGATGAATAAAAGTTTAGTCTATCCTTTCTTCCTTGAAAGTTTGCTTAGTGATCTATCCTTGTAATCGTGTGCAAGCTATATAATAAAGTTTAGTTTGAGTTTTTGCTTTCTTTACTTTCATGTTGCAAATAAAGAAAAGAAATAACAAAGGAAAAAAGAGAAAGGAAATAAATAAAAGAAAGGAAATAAATCAATAAGATCATGTACTAATCCTTTGGTAGGTGATAGCACCACATAAAGAAAAGTATAAGTAGAAAATTTTATTAGAGATTGACAAACATAGCATTAGTCAATGATGCAACTCATGAAAGAATTAAAAAGGGAAGAGAAGATTCACATATAAATATACTATCCTAGAAATATTTTGTGATTGTGAGCCCTCATCAAAATATTATATGCCAAAATTGTTGACGTTGGACAAGGAAGACAACTTAATGGTTTATGTTTGTTCATATTCACGTAGAAGTCATATTGTTATAGATCCTTCAACATGTGGTGCTTGCCCCCTATCTTTGCTAGCCAAAAACTCCGCACTAAGTAGAGATGCTACTTGTGCATCCAAAAACCCTTAAACCCAAATATTACTTTCAAGTGTCCACCATACCTACCTAGGGATTGAGCAAGATCCCTCAAGTAAGTTGTCATCGGTGCAAAAAGGCAATAAAAATTGCTTCTAAATGTGTGAGATCATTTAGTGTAAGAGAAAATTGAGCGTTGCATGAACTTGTGATGGTGAAGAATAAAAGGGAAAGACTCCATAATAAAGGTCGCTATCACAAGGGGCAATGCAACGCGACGTTCTTTTGCACTAAGGGGTTGAGCATACAAACAAATAAGCGCATGGCAACCCCTGCTTCCCTTTGCGAAGGGCCTATCTTTTACTTTTATGTATTTACTTTTATGCAAAGATTCAAAGTTTTCCTTCTATTCCTTTTTATTTTTCTCCTTTGGCAAGCATCATGTGGTGAGGAAAGATCTAGGCACATATGTCCAGTTGAATATAGATAGCATGAGTTATTATTGTTGACGCCACCCTTGAGGTGAATATGTTGGGAGGCGAAACTATAAGCCCCTATCTTTCTATGTGTCCGGTTGAAACGTTTTGCTCATGTGTACGCGGTGAGTGTTAGCAATCAGAGAAGACTATATGATGGTTGAGTATGTGGACTTGCCTAAAGGCTCCGATACGTGACCCTTCGTGAAATGATGATGAATTGTAGTTGCAAAGTTGACTGAGAACATAGTTTGTTGGTTTCTAATAGAGTTTTTGCTTTATACTTCGATTGTGTGATGAACAGTTACTTATTCATGAGAAGTATATGATAAAAGTTCTATGACAAAAGTCTTATGTTTAAATTTGTTGTTGTTATAATAATTCACATGATGCTTCTATGTCCGTATTTTGTTTTTATCGACACCTCTCTCTCAAAGCATGTGGACATGTTTATCGATTTTGGTTTTCGCTTGAGGACAAGCGAGGTCTAAGCTTGGGGGAGTTGATACGTCCATTTTGCATCATGTTTTCTTACTATTATTTATGATGTTTTTATCCACAATAATGCTTTTTGGAGTAATTCTAGTGCATTTTCTCTCATAATTTTCAAGGTACACTCAAAGAGGGAGAATTTCGGCAGCTAGAAATCTGGACCTGGAAAAGCTACGTCATGCTACCTATTATGCACAACTCCAAACAAGTTGAAACTTCACGGAGATCTTTTATGGAATATTTAAGGAATATTGGAGCAAATAACTACCAGAGGGGGCCCACCAGGTGGGCACAACCCACCTGGGCGCGCCAGGGAGCCCAGGCGCGCCCTGGTGGGTTGTGCTCACGCAGGCCCACCTCCGATGCCCATCTTCTCATATATAAGTCATTTTGACCTAGAAAAAATAAGAAGGAGGACTTTTGGGACAGAGCGCCGCTATCTCGAGGCGGAACTTGGGCAGGAGCACTTTTTCCCTCCGGCGGAGCAATTCCGCCGGGGGAACTTCCCTCCCGGAGGGAGAAATCATCGTCATCATCATCACCAATAACTCTCCCATCTTGGGGAGGGCAATCTCCATCAACATCTTCAACATCACCATCTCATCTCAAATCCTAGTTCATCTCTTGTGTTCCTTGTTACCGAAACTATAGATTGGTGCTTGTGGGTGACTAGTAGTGTTGATTACATCTTGTTGTTTATTACTATATGCTTTATTTGGTGGAAGATTGTATGTTCAGAACCATTATGCTATTTAATACTCCTTTGATCATGAGCATGATTATTATTTGTGAGTAGTTACTTTTGTTCTTGAGGTCACGGGAGAAATCGTGTTGCATGTAATCATGTGAGTTTGATATGTGTTTGATATTTTGATAGTATGTATGTTGTGATTCCGTTAGTGGTGTCATGTGAACGTTGACTACATGACACTTCATCATATTTGGGCCTAAGGGAATGCATTGTGGAGTATCATTTAGATGATGGGCTCCGAGAGCGACAAAAGCTTAAACCCCAATTTATGCGTTATTCCATAAGGGACCGATTGGATCCAAAAGTCTAATGCTATGATTAGAATTTATTCTTAATACTTTTCTCGTAGTTGTGGATGCTTGCAGGAGGGTTAATCATAAGTAGGAGGTTTGTTCAAGTAAGAACAGCACCTAAGCACCGGTCCACCCACATATCAAATTATCAAAGTAGCGAACACGAATTAAACCAACATGATGAAAGTGACTAGATGAAATTCCCGTGTACCCTCAAGAACGCTTTGTTTATCATAAGAGACCGTTTTGGCCTGTCCTTTGCCTCAAAAGGATTGGGCTACCTTTCTGCACTTTTGTTATTACTATCGTCACTTGCTCGTTACAAATTATCTTGCTATCAAACTACTCCGCTACTTACAATTTCAGCACTTGCCGAAATTATCTTATTGAAAACTCCTTGTCATTTCCTTCTGCTCCTCGTTGGGTTCGACACTTTTACTTATCGTAAAGATCTACAATTGATCCCCTATACTTGTGGGTCATCAGATATGCGGGTGTCGGTCAGTCCAGACATATAGGGCCAGTTTGAGAAGTTCGGTCGGGTCATAATTATGACCAGTCACTGATCGAACCGTCCGCCTAGACTATATGGGGCATTTGGGGAATCCTTGATGCTATAACCTGTGTCCAAACCGTAGCCCAACAAAAAACGAAATCGGCTGCAAGATTAAAAAAAGAGGAAATCGGTTGCAAGGTTAAAAAAATAGACGAAATCAGTTGCAAGGTTAAAAAATAGACGAAATCGGTTGCAAGCAAAAGAAGGGGGACTGGCTAGCAGACATTCGACTGAAAACTTATTTGGGTCAGTCGACTGACCACTGCTTGGTTCAGTTGATTTGTGTACTAGCCAAGTTTTTCTTGGGTGGTACTGGATCGCCCGGTGCATGTTGCTCCTTTCACCAACTAACAGTAACGTTGTGTCGCTGAATACTTTAATCCCACGGTACTGTACCATTAGCAAGTTGTGCTATGACAAGACATGATTAGATCCAACACTGATTGGTGTATGGTACGAGATGTTATACATACATACAGAAAGATTGCTAATCCATACTTCCAGCTGAGATTACACCAAGTTGATCATAATCGCTAAACAAAAACTACATCCAAAGCTAATACAAAACTAAAAATAAACCAGATTTTTTTTCTAAGAAATAATGAATTAAGGACATTGGTATTACATGAAAGAAGAAAGAAAATGTATAAACATATAAAACAAACAATGATAGAAAATTGCACACGATTGACATATTTTTTTTCGGGGAAAAACAACTTGTATTACTCAAATATAATGTCTTTACAATCCTCACTAACAATGTCCGGGACCTCAAGCGGTCCTGACCCCAACCAAGTCACCGTTCTATTGCTAGTCCTGGCGTAAGAGGCCAGCCTATCACTAGCTTTATTACAAGAGCAGGGGACGTGAGTAATACAAGCACTAACAGTACCAGCTAACTGTTTTATCCCTTGCACCAGGTGAGCTTAGATAGAGCGATCGTCCATCTTACTACGGATCATGTTCACCACATTGAGTGAATCCATCTCAATGGTAATAGGTGAATTGCACCTCTGCACAGCAATCGAGAGGCCCTCCTTGCACGCATAGAGTTCTGCTTCCAACGCATCTTGACAAGAATGTAATTTCCTGCATGCCAAAAAGATAATAGCTCCTGTCTCATTCCTCAGGATCATACCCGCACCAGCATCTCCAATTGACACAAATGATCCATCTGTATTCAGCTTAACATTTCCATGGGTAGGAGGTTGCCAGCAGGGTACAGCGACCGGGACACAACAGGTATCGGCATCTGAGTTATATGTGATAATAGTTTTTCCTTTGCGTGGGTCAGCCTCCGAATTCAGTTTGAGACCAATAATTGAATCCAAATAACTCTGAAGAAATCGAGCAGAGACATCAAGTGGAGGGGTTGGTTTATTGTGTATAATTTCATTACGGACATACCAGAATCTCCACAGGGTCATTAGTAGCTTGCATCTTGCAAGGTGATCCAACGGTTCCAAAGCCTGAAGGAGCCATTCTTTCCCAGAGTTCACCACAGAATGCAAATCTGGTAAACTCCACACCGTTGCCATCTTTTTGTAAAGTTGCCGACCCACGGGGCATACCATGAAAGGATGGAAAGTATCCTCGACTTCTCTTGCACATATTGGGCAAACTCCAGTAGTTTCAATCCCAATTCTGTTCTTCCTCTGCCAAGTAGGTAGAGAGTTAGTCGCCACGCTCCACCCAAAGTTGCGAACCGTGGGTGGAATTTCGCAAGACCAAATATAGCTCCAACAAGGGCGCGCCCCAGATAGCATACTATTTGAGGATACAACACTTTCTCTGTGAGCCTCTTCGAAGGCCAAATCGTAAGCACTTTTGACAGAAAACTGACCAAACTTTCCAGGCGCCCAAGCTAACACATCCTCTGAACTTGGTGAAGCCTTGATTTTCATAATCTCGGATACATCGGCCATGGCAAAAAAACTTCATCAGCAACGCATAATTCCAAGAGCCATTCTCGTTCAATATGCCTGAGAAAAATCCGATCCTGCATCTACCTTGTGGGGAGAAGGGTTTATATGAGTGAGGCCTCGGAATCCAACTATCTCTCCAGATCCGAATACCTTTTCCGTTACCAACTCTCCATACCAGCCCCTTTTTTAGTAATTCCAGATCATAGCTTATAGCTTGCCATGAGGACGACGCATTACCCGCAACAATTGTATCTTCTAGTCTTCCATTAGGATAATATCTTGCTTTGAGCACATGGGCACACAAACTATCCGGGTTGGAAATTAATCTCCAAGCTTGTCGGGCTAGTAAAGCTTGGTTAAACAACCGGAAGTCCTGGAATCCAGCACCACCCTTATTCTTTGGTTGCAATAACTTATCCCAACTTCTCCAATCTTTCCTTTTACCATGAGCTGCACCCCAATACACGATTGACATAGAAATTGAATTGTTTCATAATATGCAAAAACAAGCTTATAGTAATGCAATTTTTAGACAACAGTATGAACCACACACACATTGCATTAAAATTGAGTGAATGTTTATCCATGTAACGAGGGCAATTATTTGATAGGCGCTTAGTTTTTTACAGCCTGGCTCAGACACTAAAAACAAAAACAAAATCATATAATAGTGGAACGATATCGGTATTGCCTCTCAAGAAAGAAAATGAAATGAAATAAAAACAAAATCAAAATCAAAATAATGAATTTTTCTATGGAGGAATGAAAACCTTTAAGAAGAAAGAAATAAAAAGTAAAACTGAATCAAAATAATAAAGTTTTCTAGGAAATAATGAACCCCTTTAAGAAAAAAGAAAAGGAGAAAAAAGATTGCACACAAGTTTGCACTGAAATTGCACTTTTAGTAATATGCAAACAACGAACATATAATATTGCAATTTCGCACTTCACTATAATTTACACACATGTTGTATAGTACTTGCGTGTATACCTATTTAAACACACAAAAATATAACATTTTCTATAAAAGAATGAAGTAGTGGCATTGATACCACCCTTTGAGAAGAAAGGAACGAAAATATAAATCATGATAAAGTTTGCACATAGTTTACACATAAATTGCACTTTTTATAGCTATGCAATAACTAACATATACTAGTAGAATTTACATAAAAAATAAGTTTCAAGGAAGGAATGAATTAGTGTCATGGTATTATCCTTAAATAAAGGAGAAAGTGAAAAAAAAACTCAAATTTTGTCAAGATTAGTACAAAAATTGCACTTTTTACAATATGTAAGAAGAAACATATAGTAGTGAAATTTCCATACTCTAATATAATGTATACATGTAGTCTTGTGTGCATATATTTACACACACTCAACATAAAAAAATGCATAAAGAAAAAAGAAAAGTCAACAAAGAAAAAGAAATAACAAAAGCTAAAACTAACAAAAACAAAAAATAACCAATAAATAGCAAGAAAAAGGAAAAGGAAAAACACATAGAAACAGAAAATTGGGATAAAAGATAAAGCAAAAATACCCACAAAAGAAAGAATGAATATATGGCATTGCGTATTACCATTTAAGAACAAAGAAAATGGGAAAAAGAATCTAAAACAAACACTGACAAAATTTGCGCGAAATATACATAAAAATTGCGCTTTTTTAAAATATGCAAGAATAAGCATATAAAAGTGGACTTTTGCAAAAACAAAATCTAAGAAAAAATGAATAGTGGCATTGGTATTAACCTTAAAGTAGAGTGAAAATGAAGTAAAGACAAATAATATCAAAATAATAATTTTTTCTAAAAAGGAATGAGTTAGTGGCGTTGGTATTTCCTTTAAGAAGAGAGAAGTTTAAAAAAAACTTGCGCACGACTTTGTGCCGGAATTGCAATTTATCATAATATGCAAAAATAATCATATAATCATGAAATTTTGGCACATATTATATAGTATTTGTATGTAAAAACCCACAAAACAAAAAACAATAAAGAAAAGGAAAAAAGGAAAACGCAACCTGGAAGAACAAAACGAGCCCAAGAAGCAATTCGACTGACCCAAAATAGGGGTCAATCGATTCCACACAGCCCAAACCCCACAACAGAATTAAACACAAAAACATGAAAACAACACAGATCTCAAGGCACATCCAATGAACAGAAAATCGACCGACCACAAAATGAAAAGTCAGCTGACTGAAATGTAGCTAATGTGAAAGAAGGGTCAGTCGGGCTCAAAAGAAAAAAGAAAACGTCAGTCCAATTCAAGCCAGCACAACTTTCTTTTCTTTCTTTGCAAGGAATTGAGAGCCTTTATCATTCAATCAAAGGGGCTCCAGCACTATCAGCCATAAGGCTAGTGACCAAAAAGCCAGAAGGGGAGTCTATCCAACACTCTTGTCACCTCTAGTGTGCATGCGTGCTTTGCACATAGATGGACGGGAACATTGGCGTGTCTCTTTACATGACGATTAACAAAATAAGTAAAAAAGAAGCTACCCCTTTAATATCAAGCCAGCACAACTGCACAAGTAGCGGCCAAACTGGACGGACGGTCATCGGTTGCGCCTGACAGCAAAACCGGTCTTTAAATACACACAAGCCCGCCTCCCTCCCGGTTCCTGCTTCGCACACCCTTCACTTCCAGAGCACGCGCGTACCACAGACACGGGAACAGCAACCATGGCTGCGCAGCCGGCCGAGCGCTCGTTCGACGTGATCGTGGTGGGCGCGGGCATCATGGGCAGCTGCGCGGCGCACGCGGCGGCGTCCCGGGGCGCGCGCGTGCTCCTGCTCGAGCAGTTCGACCTGCTGCACCAGCGCGGGTCGTCGCACGGCGAGTCCCGCACCATTCGCGCCACCTACCCGCAGCCGCACTACCCGCCCATGGTCCGCCTCTCGCGCCGCCTCTGGGACGACGCCCAGCGGGACTCCGGGTACGCCGTGCTCACGCCCACCCCGCACCTCGACCTGGGCCCGCGGGACGACCCGGCGTTCCTCGCCTCCGTCGCCAACGGCGGCGCCACTGTGCTCGCCCCGGCTGCGGCGGACGCGCCACGGCCGGCGTGGGCGGAGGCGTTCAGGGTGCCGGACGGGTGGGCGGCGGCGAGCAGCGAGCTGGGCGGGGTGATGAAGGCGACCAAGGCGGTGGCCATGTTCCAGGCGCTGGCCGCCAAGATGGGCGCCGTCGTGAGGGACAGGACGGAGGTCGTCGACGTCGCCAGGAAAGGTGTGTAAACCGCCAGAGCGCGGCCGGCCGTGTCGCACGCTCGCACGTCTTCTTCGTCTCACCTCCAACCAATTTTCTTGGAACCATTTGATCCATCGGCTACTGCATGTGAGCCGGTGCCGTGCGGAGCGGCCGCGTCAGCATTTTCATGGACCATCCCTGGTCTGGCATCTTTATACAGATCATGTCCTGATCTGGCCATCTCCACAGAGCAAATTTGTCCGCACATATGAACTGTCGCGCCATATCAATAATTTCCACTTCCTTAGAAGGATGCACTTTGAGTAGTGTACAATGATTGCAGTTTTAGTTGGGAATCGTCGTACCTTTCCGTGTCCAAAATAATGAACAAGAATCTCTTGCTTTATAATCCCATTTGTCATTTCTTAAACGAAAGTAGTATCTCCACTTGTCACGTCACATCACATGTAGTTTGCTTCATTACACTTTGGTTGGCGCACATACTACAAGCCAACGGAGTAGTGGCTAAAAATATTGCGACAGGTTTCTCTAAAGAATCAACTAATTGTTTAAGACCGCGAGCAGAGCTGGTGCCGTCAAAGTGCTTCAAAAAGATTCTTATCGCGAAAATAGTTTTCTAAATAAGTAAAAAGTGATTCCAATCATTGATGATGCGCCAAAAAGATTCTTACCCTCATACTTCCACCATACATGCATATTAAGTAGTGAAATACACAAAATCTTAGAGCATAATAGTGTGCCTAAAAATCGCATCCAGTACACACGAAGTGCAACCCATATTAATAACTGGTAGTAAATCTTTCAAGCAGGAGAAGGAACGACGACTACGATCGTGGTGAAGACAGCGAACGGTGAGGAGTTCCACGGCGGCAAGTGCATCATCACGGTGGGCGCGTGGACGAGCAAGCTGGTCAAGTCGGTCACCGGCGCCGACCTGCCCGTGCAGCCGCTGCACACCCTCATCTGCTACTGGAAGGTGAAGCCCGGGCACGAGCGCGAGCTGACCACGGAGGCCGGCTTCCCGACGTTCGCCAGCTACGGCCTCCCCTACATATACAGCACGCCGTCGATGGAGTACCCGGGGCTGATCAAGATCGCCATGCACGGCGGGCCGCCGTGCGACCCGGACGGCCGGGACTGGGCCATCGGCCCGGGGGAGGACGGGCTGGTGGAGCCCGTGGCGCGGTGGATCGACGAGGTGATGCCGGGCCGCGTGGAGACCGCGGGCGGGCCGGTGGTCCGGCAGGCGTGCATGTACTCCATGACGCCCGACGAGGACTTCGTGATCGACTTCCTGGGCGGCCAGGAGTTCGGGAGGGACGTGGTGGTCGGCGCCGGGTTCTCCGGCCACGGCTTCAAGATGGGCCCGGCGGTGGGGAGGATCCTGGCCGAGATGGCGCTGGACGGCGAGTCGGGGACCGCGGCGGAGGCCGGCGTGGAGCTCCGGCACTTCGGCATCGGGCGGTTCGACGGGAACCCGACGGGGAACGCCAGGAGTTACTGAGCAGGCATGGATGGATGGATGTTTGGAGCGCGAGCATCAACTGTGGTTGTGCATAATTATGGTTATGTCAGACGTGTTAATTGTCGCAATTTCCAATTGGTGGTACTATATATATGTTTGCCAAATAATGTGTGCACCGTGTGCAACTATGGAACAGCGAAGTGGTAATCATTTTGTGAGCTTTGGAACAGTGAAGTGACACATATTTGTCCTATATCGTACGTGCGTTGTGATTAAGCCTTAGTTGTGATGCAGATTTTTATCTTCCATTTTGGCACGCGAGAAATAATGGCCATCTCGATGTACTGTGCGTGTGCCGGAGATACCTTGAGAATATGCATCTTCACAAAGCTCCAAAGCCAGTTTGTTCGCTCTGACGTCACGTCTACGGTCTGACCGACCATATCATATCCATGCAATGCACGGGCCCGTACGCATGTGTGCAGTGCAGATCGACGTGCCACGGTCGATGGAGCTAGCTAGCAAGATCAGCTCATGACTCATGCCCGAGTCAGCGGTTAGCACATCCTTGTCTCTAATGATTGATGTGCACGATGCGTCATGCCAATTAGCCCACATGCAAGTTAGCGTGAATTATTGATCACGCACGCGCTGCTGCTCGTCCTATGAGGCGTAGCTAGCTAGCTAGGGGGTCACAGCTGGTCGATCTGCCCCCCATCCATATCTCCATCGACCGTGCTCCGTACGTGGATCGCTTCATTGTCCTTGTCATCAGGATAGGAGGTAGTACAGAAATATCTCGTGAGATTGAGAGGTATCGACGGCAAATTTGACAAATTTGACCTATAGACGAAATCAAATCACAGAATGAACTATCCGTGAAACTATTTCACGCGGTTGACCTTTTTGTGTGACGCCCGACACGAAGGCGCCACACTACACTGTGCAACGCCTCACAGATAGGCGCTACACGGCCAGCGTGGCACCCGTGTGATCAGAAAATTACTAAGTCAGTGTGCAGCGCCTGAAAGCTAGGCACCACACTATACAGTGTAGCGCCTAGCTCCTAGGCGTTGCACTAGTGCAGCGCCTAGCTCCCAGGCGTTGCACTAGTGCAGCGCCTGAGAGCTAGGCGCCACGGGTCAGCCGCGTGAAATAGTTTCACGGACAGTTCATTCTGTGATTTGATTTCGTCTATAGGTCAAATTTGTCGGTATCGATCGATCTGGGGCGAGTGACCTGTCTCTGCGTGTGCACCACCCGCAAGTGCATGCCAGGACACCTACTCCTAGTCACGGATGCTGATGGTCATGTCGTTTTCCACGTCCACGCCGCACTAGACATATGGACACCGTTCATTCACTTGACCTGGACTAGAACAGGCATATGGCCACCGTTCACTTGACCTGGAAGTCTGGAACGTATTTAATCCCAAGCCCGTCCATATCACTGCTTCTAGAGTTAAACACATGCATTTTCAAGATCAGATTCCTTTTCTTCTTCTCTTCTCAAGGTACATGGATAATAAGTTCATATTTTTCCAGATGATGATGAGGCTGTAAATTACCTGAATCTTTATTATTTCCGCCGAGCCTTTGCAATTTGGATCATTGGTTTGGTCTCTTCCCACTTCAGTTTGAGAAAAATGGAAGTCACGTCCTCATTGTTGTATGTTTGCATTGAGAATCCCAGATTCACCGCCTGCACAAACAAAAACCTAGAGCAAAGACAACAAATGAAGGGGAGAACATAATGGGATGACACCAGCACCTCCGCGAAACACACAAACATAAAGCTTCCCAAGTACTTAAAATTGTGCTTCCTACTTAGGACAGGACTCAAATTTTGGTTACGCACACGGTGCAGTTTCCACAACTCACAGCCCACATCAAATTGCACAAAGCTTCCATGATTTACCGTCTCGAACAGGAAACAACACGGGTCAGGAAGACGAGAAACTCTGCCCAGCGAAAAAGAATACCACCCGAGGTACAAAATTGGCAGTTGTGTTGCCGTAGATCCCTACTTATTACCTAGCCCAGCAAGAGCCCATGTAAAGAGTCCATCCATGCGCACATAATAACTAGCTTATGGAAAACGTAACAGCGGACAGTATCTATTTAGTGTTTTCTTGTTTCGGAGGAATCTCAGCCGTTGTTGCACTCGCTTGGGTGTCGACAGGCTCCACGGCACTGGCCTCGGCTTTCATCGTCTCGATTTCTCTTTGCATTTGTATTTGGCCTCGCATTACTTGGAGCATCTCCTTCATTTGCTTCTCTTCTTTCTCCATTTGCATGTCTATTAAGATCTGAGCATTCTTGTCGATCGGTTTGAAATACTCATCTATGGCAGTTTCCTGAAGAGTAAGATGAAAAGAACGGATTACAAGTCATTACACCAGTTGTTCGTATAAAACAAGTGGCATTTCAGTTTACCGACAGCGATCCTACATCTGAAATCTAAACCAAAAAATAAGTCTACTTTGGGAGTTTCTGAACAAGCATGTTTCACATCAGTCAAACAGAAACAAGCCACTGTATTGTTCATTCGTTCTCCAAAGGCCGACAACATGATCGCTGCCTCTTTTTCAGTTGTGAGATTGCACATAAACTACTCCCTCTGAACTAAAACCACGACAATAATTATGGAACGGAGGGAGTAAATAATTTCTCAGAATGCAATACACATTTCCTGGGCAAGTGTTGGGCAATTTTAACTATAAATTTGCAGTACAATGACTTACAGCTTCTTCGAGGTGCTGATTGAGAGCTTGCATCTGCTGAACCACTTGACGAACCTCTGACAGAATAACTTGCTCTGGTTGTTTCTCAATCTCCTTCTTCTTAGCCTGAGCCTGAATAAACAGTACTGGAGTTTAACTGATATTGCAATTGAATACAATATTGGTCCTTACGGATGATTGGTGATGTTACCATGAATAACCAACCTACGTGCTACCTGGAAAGGACGATCTTATCTGCAAGCTAGTGTAGTAGTTTCCTGATATTAGTTTAAGATATTCTAGTAAGCAATAGTTCAATACAAGAGACAGTATACAGACGATTGAGGACTTCAAGATTTCTGTGCTAAAATTAGAATAAATAACTTTAGCCCTAAGCGACACCGAAATATGCCCTACAAAGCTACAACATTAGTTTGCATGACTGTAAGTAAATTTTGACTATCAAGAAAACACCGATACTTCAAGCAACCGTGTACCCGTATCGGATACCGTATCCGATAGATACATCCCCGATACCTCTCAGGCTCTACTAGCGCCGGTGGTGGGTGCCTTTCCCCGCTGCTCCCGCTCCCCTTCCCCCCACTATCCTGTAGAATTATATCTAATGGAAGGCTGCTGATTCCCTCCTCCTCCTCCCTTCGTCTCCAACTGAACTTTTATGTTTGGTGAACCCGTTGGCTGTTGGTTCTTGCTTTTGTTGGAATAATGGAGAAAAAGATATAAGATAATGGACTGCACTGACCAAATATATGCTAAATGGCTTGAGGCTTATTGATAGCATATTTTTTATATTGTTTTCAAAAATAGGCAAACGCATCCCCGTATTGGCGCTGTTCAGAAATGACTTATTTACGTATCCACTTTTTTCCTTATCACCCCGATACTGATAAGTGTATCCGTATCAGTGCAATCTAGTTGACTATAAACATAATTTGGAACATATATTGTGTTCTTTACATGATAGCACGATAGCACCACATAATTGTTAAAAGGAATTTAAGTAACTGACAAGTTGTGAAGTTCATAAGTCTAACACCACCACTGGTTAAGGGTGCAAAGGAAAAAAAAAACGGGTGCAGTGCACCCGGCATACACAAACAACAAGAATGACACAAGAATTGTGGCAGCAACTCACAGTAAGACAGGTCATAAGGACAAATGCCTTCCTATCTTTGTTTAATGATAAAAATTATCAACATAGAGTTAAAAATATCAAATGTTTTGCAACAGTTAGGACAGGGAAATCAACTAAGAAATAAAAAGCATTGCTGGAACAGACTAGGTAACCACCACCCTGAGAATGGCCGGATGGCATGGCACAGGGGATTGCGGAGCAGAACATAGCTTTGGGACGATAACAGATTGGCAAACTATTCTCTTGTTACCTGATTCAATCTGCTACACACTAGTCCTTTGTATAGGACGACTAACTTGATCCCCAAGTCTGATCTCTATTCAAACTCAAGACAAACCATACCTCTATCTTCCTAGTTCAAATGGAATCTTCCTAATTTAACCAGACCCTTACTAGTAGACCCAAATGTATCCAACAAAGATACTTAATACTGGATTAACTCATTTTCCTAAACTTCCTATCTCTAACAGCCTAACATAACACACGCAATGCCTTCATGGATATGCGTATCTCCTGCAGCCCCGTGCACCCACGACCACAACAGTTGCAAAGTTGATCAGATATGTGATGTTCTTCTAGTGAAGTTCCTAACCATCACAGCCCAAAACAACTAGCAAGATAATTCAGTGTCCAGGGAACAAACAATTGTGATAAGATGCATTACACTAACTAAAGGATATGGTTAGCCGAAACAGTGACATTTTTCCGCAGACATGACCAACTGAACAAGCCGGACAATGGATATGCATTGGAGAATAACTTCTCATTTACAGCAATCAGCCATGTCAAACAACTTGAGGAGAAGAACACAACTCCAATTCAACACCAAGTGTCTGTCAGCCCTACTGCAATTAAGAGTGCAAACTACACGCCTGGAGGCCAACCCTATCTTAATTCCAGGAGATCCTCCAAAGGAGAACAGCTAGAAGCCTAGAGGATTCAATGGAGACTTGGAAGGCCGGTGAATGGTGTTTCGCTAAAACTGATAGAACGGATATCATCCAAGAAATGGCGGACCCAGCGTTTTTCTCACCTGCTGGAGGCGCTGCTGCAGCTGCAGCCTGTAGGACCGGATCCTCCTCTCCTCGTAGCCGGACATGACCCGCACCACGAACCATGCCTTCTTCCCGAACTGCACCAGCTTGTCCATCCCGCCCGTGGACCAGCGATCCGCGCGGCAGAGGCGGTCAGAGACTGCGGACGGGGAACGCGGTGTCCCGACGAGGAAGAGCGGGGACGGCGATTGCGGCGACGCGTGAGTGGCGGGGGCGTCCCGAGCCGGTGGGGCGTGGGATCGAGGCGGCGGCGGCGGCGGCCGGCGGGCGGGGCGCGGTGGTCGAGTGTCTGGGGAGATTTGCGGCTGGTTGGATCGTGACCTCGCCGGTCTGCCTGGGAGTGGCCTGGAGATGCTCGCGGAATTGCCTAGCCAGGCAGGCGCGACACTGGCAACTGGGCCCCATAGCTGTGTTGACCATGTGGGCATTGATCACAGGCAAATGCCGCAATTTTCTAGATTGATGAAAGTGAGCGAACTGATGACCGTATTTTGTGACTGTATTTGTGCAGTTTATATAATGCTTTTATATTAGTTTACAGAGGGAGTAATTTTGTGAGTGTATTTGTGCAGTTTCCGATCGCGTCAGAAGGATAAGTTCAGTGATCCTGAACTGAATGTATCGTTCTTTCCACAGGATTCATCACAGGTTTTGAGAAATGAGTGTGCGTATACCGAACGCACGTCCTGTCGAGAGCTAATCCACGGGAGGTTAGTGTCATCTACTGTAACTTGTAAAACGGACCCGATCTTTACAATTAGTCGCCTAACATCTGCTGTAACTAATCAACTAGTAAACGGTACGATAAGTTGGAGCTCTGCAAACATATCCACGAGGGATGAAAATAAGTTTTGGATCGTGCAAACATCCAACGCATGAATGAAAGGCCCTTCTCGATCGACCCATCTCTTCTTTGCTGCCAGGCTGCGTTAAACTCGGAGTCAGCTTAAACTGTCGCGAGCTCGTCGTGCGCAGCGGGCAACGGAACTACGGTCAGGTAAAGCAGAGGAGCAGCAGCAGCAGCGGAAGCCACGGCCGGATGTACGTCGTCGTGCTCGCCGACGAGATCCTCATCGCCGGCGGTATGCGATCGCCGCCAGGCCCGTAGTTGTAAACCGGCGGCAGGTAAGCGCCTCCGGGTCCACCACCGCTGTAGCTGTCGGAGGTCGGCGGTGGGTAAGCGCCCGCGCCACCGTTGCCGTACGCCGGCGGCGCGATATCGTTGGCTTCGGCAGCACCTGTGCCGCGGCCGCCGATGATCTGCGCGCCCAGGAACACGGCGTCCGACTCCTTTATCCTGCACCGGAAAGCCGATCCGATCACAAAGCTGTTAGCTACGCAGGTCGCAGGCCACACGCGTGCCGTGTATGTATGTTTGCCACGGTTTTGATGAGCTGACCCGGAGGTGGGGAGGCAGAAGGCGACGGTGTAGTCGTCGGCGCTGCAGGTGAAGGTGCTGGTGCTGTCGTCGTAGGCGTAGCTGTAGGCGCGCGGGCACGCCATCTTGAAGACGGACGAGTACGACGTCGGCCGGCACGCGGCCGGCGTGCCGTAGGCGCCGCTGCAGCAGTACCTGTCCTGCCCGAACGCCTCGCACGCGCTCCGGCACGCGATCGCGCCGGCGCCGTAGACCACCTGCAGCTCCGTCGGGCACGCTGCTCCATCCATCCATACGCCATGATCATCAGAGCCGGCAATGGCGCGCAACGGCAAGGCTGGCATGAGATGTTCACTGGAGTACTTACAGCGGTTGAGGTCGGCCAAGCAGCCGGTGGCGTTGCACGCGCCGGGCCCGCGCAGCGCGCGGGGGATGGCGACGACGGGGAGGTTGTACCCGTCGACGAGGCTCACGTCGTAGAAGTCCTCGCCGCCGCCCTTCCCCAGCGTGACCTCGAAGAGCGTGGCCGGGGGCGTGGCGCCGGCGCCGCGGCACTCCATGCGCCCGCCGCAGTCGCCCGTCTGGCACACCCCGGCGCCGGCCGCGTCGAACACGCACCCGGTCCGCGCCCACATCCGCCCGGACCACGCCGGCGGCGCCGCGAGCCGCACCGTCTGCCCCGGCCCGAGTTCGAACCCCGTCGTGGACAGCTGCGGCGTGCCGGAGCCGGCCAGCGTGCCCGGCCATATCGTGTAGGCGCAGTAGTTCGCTATGGTGAACGTCGTCGCCGCGCCCGTCGATGCGTGCAGCCACGGGGCCAATGCCAGCAGGAGGAGCCATAGCTTGCAGTGATGCCTCGGCTCTCCCATGGTGAGACTTGGCTACGGAAAACCCCGGCAGCCGACGTCGTCGATGAGGGAAGATAAAATGGGGTCTCGATCGGAACAAAGGAAGAAGACATTGCGAGGATGCTTACAAGATTTAAAGAAGGGGAAGAGAGTGAGGGCAAGTGCTGCCATCAAGGCATCAACCATGGAGAGAAAGCTTTGCTTTTCTTGGTGAGGTTGGTTTGGCATGATGGGGGTGGCCTAGGGAAGAAGAAATTTACTTGCAGTTAGATAGACCCAAAGGAGAAACATACCTTGATTCCTGGTCAAACATTCTCTTCTCTCTTCTGTGAGTCTCAAGGCTTACTTGGCTGGATATCCTTGAGGTGTACAGTCTGAACTTGTTCATGCAAACTATGGCGCCAAATTGGGCAGAGCGCAGGTTTCAGTTGGTGGGAAGGCAGGACAGGACACATCTCTCACAGTCCAATGCAGAAACGAAGATATTATCATTAGCAATCACAGGTGTCATTCAGGATAGAGCATGAAAATTCTGCGATTTTTTATTTGGCTGCCATTTCAGTGGCGTAAATTGGCTCTTTCTTTTACTGAATACATGAATACCAAACAGGTATTTTGAGTATACCTACGGAGGTAGCTGTTTGTTGAAATTATATACTCCATCTACTAGTATGTTTTATTCAGTTCTGGAGATTTCCCTCTTTAATTTCGATTATCGGAATCAAAGTACAAGCCCTTTACAAATGAGCAACGAGAAAGAAACAGTACAATGTTCCACATAATGACAACACAACATACCCTTCAGCTAAATAAGCTCAGAATTTTGGGAAGCTTATGACATACTCCCTCCGTCCCATAAGGTAAAGACGTTTTTTGACACTACATTAGTATCAAAAAACATCTTACATCATGAGACGGAGGGAGTAATTGTTTTGAAGATGCTTTCAGGAGGCAACATGCATGTCATGGCAGTGAGACAACTGACCAATACAAGGAAGGAATCACACAAGAAAACATCAACACAAACAAACGTCACAGGTATCCACGAGGATGCCACAAGACAAGATGCACCTTTTTAAGCTACACAATCAAGCAATATATGTCACCTTTGCAACCACATCAGATAAAGCATCGATTGGATCACACAGCAGGAATAATCATACATGGCTATCAAGCATATGTTGCGCACATGATTATGGGGCACCCAGTCCAGCACTTTACTTGAATTATTATTTGTCAACTTGAGCATCCAAAAGGAATGCAGAAATTGCATAATCCATTCAAAAGGAACCATATTAGGACACGGCGTAGTAGACTGGAGACGGCTGGCTAACCCATGGTGCAGCAAAGGCTAACAAAGCAGAGTTACATGACGAAATTGTTGAAGATCATACACTACGTGCTCATGATCTTAACAGAAGCACAACAAACAAATTCTTTTGCCTTGCAGCACCACTCCATATGCCAGAACAGAAAATCTATCACGCCTCCAACGAAGGTTCTGTAGGTGCTTCAGCATCACCTTCAGCAGCATTGGGATCATCGACAATCGTGACACCCTCAAGATCCAAGGGACGGCCAGTCATCGGATGAATGGGGTTCCTGTCACGATGTCCACCCTTCCGGCCCATGGCTAGCAACGGAGGCGGCGGCAGAACACCGGCACGGAAGAGGATACGCTGCACGGGATCTGATGGCTGTGCCCCAACAGATAGCCAGTACCTACAACAGAAGTATAGTTATATGGTGTCACTATAGCTGTATGATATCATGTCGTCTTGTACGGCAGGCACAAAAAACAACATGGCCTGTTTGTAGCAAATACTCTCATTAAGTCTGCTATGGATCCAATCAATGATGTACTTGAAAAACCTGAACCCCTATTCAGCAAATCTATAATTTTCTTCTCCAATGGATGGACGCAGGAATGTATAACTGAATGATGCTTGCCAATTAGCATCCAATCAACTAGCATAGTCAAGCACCACATAGTTTTGCTTGTCTTTCCTCTGCTTTACCTACTCAACATACCCAATGATACAATGTACCGCCACAGAGCACTAGAACAGCCAGGCCCAAATTGTTTAGGTTTCACAGATTAGGCATAATCTATTTAGCTTTACCCTCTAAAATGTCCAATCGTCCATCAAAGAATAAGGCTACTGGGATGAACAAACACTATAAATATATGATGTGCTTGAAAAACCTGAATCCTTATTCACTAAAATGATAATCTTCTTATCTGGTGGAGGGAGGCAGCAAGCATAGAAGTAAATGATACTCCCTCCGTCCCAAAATAATTGTCTCAAGCTTAGTACAACTTTACATTAAAGTTAGTACAAAGTTGAGACACTTATTTTGGGACAGAGGGAGTACTTGCCAATTGGCACTATAAGTCTATAACCAACTACAGTAGGATAGTGCAACACCAGATAGTTTAGCTTGTCTTTCTTCTGCTTTACCTACTCAACATCCCCAATGATACAATCTATCGCCACAAAGGCATGGGACCGACAAGACTCGATTTATTTAGGTTTCAAAGAAAAGGCATAACTTATCTAATCAGGTTTATCCTCTAAAATGCCCAACCGGACATCAAAGATTAAGGCTATACTGGGATGATGTAACTGAAAAACCTGAACCCCTATTCAGCAAATCAGTAATTTTCTTCTCAAATGGATGGAGGCAGCGAGTGTATAACTGAATGATGCTTGCCAATTAGCATCCAATCAACTACCATAGTCCAGCACCACATAGTTTTTCTTGTCTTTCCTCTGCTTTACCTACTCAACACCCCCAATTACAGGGGCAGATCTACATAGAGGCCAGTGGGGGTTGTAAAGTTTGCTTGTATTTCACTGAAAATTACTTCAGAATTTCATATTTTGTAGAAGAAGTGCCCCCACTCCAAATTTGAGTGTCACTAATAGTTGTAGGATTCATGTGGTGTTGCAGGGCAGGTGTTAAAAACAGCATGGCATATTTGTAGCAAAAATACCCATCAGGTCTGCTATGGATGCAATGCAATCAAGCACATCTGCACATCTTATAAGATGTGCTGGAGAAACCTGAATCCTTATTCACCAAATCAATAATTTTCTTCTCCGGTGGAGGGATGCAGCAAGCGTAGAAGTGAATGATGCTTGTCAATTGGTACTATAATCAACTAGGATAGTGCAGCACCAGATAGTCTAGCTTGTCTTTCTTCTGCTTTACCTACTCAACATCCCCAATGATACAATCTACCGCCAAAAGGCATGGGAACAACAAGACTCGATTTATGTAGGTTTCAAAGAAAAGGCATAACTTATTTAATCAGGTTTATCCTCTAAAATGCCCAACCGGCCATCAAAGATTAAAGGCTATACTGGGATGAACAAACACTGTTACTAGCCTATGTTACTTCTAGAATAGGTGCAGCAGGAATACAACTGAACAACACTCTGAAATGAAAATCAGGAGCAGGCAAGACTCACTTGACCCGGTCGAACTTGAGCCCCATCCTCTTGCCACCATCCTTCCCTGCAGACAGCAACAGAGAAAGAGACACATTTCCTCATCAGCTATTCTTCAGTTAGCACCACGCGCAAAATCGCATGACAAATCCGGATCCCGACAAGCCCAGCCAAGCGGGGCTGACCCAGGTGGAAATTCGAGGTGGGTCGCCGGGGATACATGTACAGATCGAAAGGTGTGCTGCCTCACCGGGGAGCGGGTTGTAGTAGCCGAGGACCTCGAGGTGCTTGCCGTCGCGCGGGGAGCGGCTGTCGGCGGCCATCACCCGGTAGAAGGGCCGGTTGCGGCAGCCGAACCGCGCGAGCCGGATCCGGACCACCATGGTCGACGCTTTCTTCTTCCCTTCCTCGCCGCCGGCCTGCGGTTCTCCGGGTGAGGGGTCGTGTGGGGGAGAAGGGTTTTGGGTTGGGGATTAGTGCGTGTCCTTTCTCCTTCTGGGCTGGGCCTATCCATCTGTTGCGCGATCGTTGGGCCCGCAACGAGGCATTTCCTTAGCGGGCTAAACTTGGGCCAACCGATATACCAGAATTACATCTAATTAAGCCCTCAACGAGGCATTTCCAAAAAGTAAATTTAAGCTTCAGTGTTAAAAAAAGGTAAATTTAAGCTTCACTACGCTAAAGGGTAAATTTAAGCTCCATTTATCGTTTTATTTCTTGAAAAATATAAAATCCATTTATTATTCACACTTGTGCAGAGAAACAATTTATATCTCACAGAGGTAACAGGTGACGGCAGAAATCACATATTTGACCTGAGGGCGAAATCAAATCACAAACTGACCTGCTCTCGAAAAAATTTCACTCTGCTGACTCTTTAGTGTGGCGCCCGACAGCGAGGCGCCGCACCCAACGCTGTAGCGCCCTTCCCTTAGGCGTCGCACATCCAGCCAGCGTGGCAGCCCTGGTCCAGTTGCGGCCCCACAGACAGCAGTGCAGCGCCTAAGGCTTGGGCACCACACTGTGTAAAGTGCAGCGCCTATCGCTTGGGCGCTGCACGTTGACTTAAGCCGCATCGGGCCAGCCCCTCCCAGGCAGTTCTTCCCCCTCTGAGGAAGTTGCTCTCTGTACAGAGAGCGGCGGCGGCGCCCCCTTCGGATCCCCCCCCCACACCCCTCTCAGATTTGAAGTTTTGAGGCCCGGATTCGATCTCCAATCCCTCCTACTAGGTAAACTCCTCAGTTCCCTTTCTTTTCCTCCGTAAATTCGTTGCAATTTTAGGGATTTGCCCAAGATTAGGT